>NC_134879.1:10419809-10594809 GCF_041734735.1 Babylonia areolata
ACAGGCTGTACTTCAACAAAGCGTTTGCATGCATAATGTTATGTATGGAAAAGCTCCAAAAAAGATTGCAGACACTTTTAAAACTAATGAACACAGACACAACCACATGCTTTGCATACCCAGACCAAAAAACAACCTTTACAAGTCTAGCTTTCTGTATTCTGGTGGAAATTTATGGAATAATCTCCCACTCACTCTGAAAAGTGTCGTAAATAAAAACGTGTTTAAGAAAAATCTGAAGAATCACCTCATTGAAAATAATTATCAGTAATACAAATTTTGATCTGTTAGTCTAATATTCCAATTATTAATTGTGAAATGTTTTGTATATGCTTGTGTTGGCAAGGATTTTGCACCATATGAGGGAACATGTGCATGTGGGTGGCATGGGCATGGTGTAATTGTGTCCGAGAATTTGTGTACAGTGGTGTGTGTGTGTGTGTGTGTGTGTGTGTGAAATAGAAATGCAATTGTGTATTTCTTTTTCACAATATTATTGTATAAATATATGCATTTTGTTGTTGTTGTTGCTCTTCATCTGTTTGTTTCTTTTCTCTCTCTCTCCCTCTCTCTCTCTCTCTCGCTCTCTCTCTCTCTCTCTCTCTCTCTCTCTCTGTCTCTCCCTCCTATATGTTGTCCTTTTTTTCCGTTTTTTATTTTTTCTATTTTATCTGTTCATTGATGGCTTGATGTAAAAAAAAAAAAAGCAATTGTTTCTTATTCAATTTACCATCATGAAATAAAATCTTGACTTGACTTGACTTCACACACACACACACACACACACACACACACACACACACACTCACACACACACACACACACGCACACACACACACACATTAATGTCAGGTTGTCTTTTTCACTCCCACGTCAGGGGGGTGCCCCAAGGGCCCATACCCAAATCTGTCACACGTTCATTCACTTTGCCATCAGCACCACTTTGTCTAAGAGGATCACCAATCCGTTTTTGTCACACCCTGTCTCACCTTGTCTCTGTCTGTGTCTGTCTGTCTCTCTGTCTGTCTCTCTTTCTCTATCTCTGTCGGTCTGTCACCTCTCTCTCTCTCTCCCTCCGTGTGTGTGTGTGTGCGCACGCGCGCGCGCGTGTGTGTGTGATGTGAGTGAGTGAGTGTGTTTCTTTTGCTCCGCTCTCTGTCTGTCTGTCTGTTTGTCTATCTGTCTGTCTGTCTGTCTGTCTCTCTCACTCTCTGTCTGTCTGTTTCTGTCTGTCTGTGTGCTCCTCTCTCTCTCTCTCTCTTCCCCTCTATCTCCCTGTGTGTGTGTGTGTGTGTGTGTGTGTGTGTGTTTGTGTGTGTGTGTGTGTGTGTGTGTGTGTGTGTGTGTGTGTAAGTGAGTGAATGTGTGTGCCTTTAGCTCTGCTCTCTGTCTGTGTGTCTGTCTCTCTGTGTTTTTTTCAATTGCGCCTTTCCACTAAAGCATGCTCAATTGTGCTGTACAATGTAAAAAAAATCGATTAGTTGTTTATCTCTCTGTGTTTCTGCCCCCTATCTCTTTTCTCTCTTTTCTCCGTGTCTCAGTCTCTGTCTCTTGTCTGTCTCTCCTTAACTCTCCTGCTCTACATGTCGCTGTTTTCCCCCTTCTTACTCTCTTCTCTCTCTCTCGCTCCCTCTCCCCTTTTCTCCCTTCCCCGTCTTTCTCCATCCTTCTCTCTCTCTCTTTCTCTCTCTCTCTCTCTGTCCTCCGCCCGTCCCTCTCTCTCTCTCTCCCTGCCTCCCCCCCTCTCTCTCCCTGCCTCCCCCCTCTCTCTCTCCCTGCCTCCCCCCTCTCTCTCTCCCTGCCTTCCCCCCTCTCTCTCCCTGCCTCCCCCTCTCTCTCTCCCTGCCTCCCCCTCTCTCTCTCCCTGCCCCTCTCTCCCCCCTCTCCCTGCCTCCCCCCCTCTCCCCCTCTCTCTCTCCCTGCCCCTCTCTCCCCCCTCTCCCTGCCTCCCCCCCTCTCCCTGCCTCCCCCCCTCTCTCTCCCTGCCTCCCCCTCTCTCTCTCTCCCTGCCTCCCCCCCTCTCTCTCTGCCTCCCCCCCTCTCTCTCTCTGCCTCCCCCTCTCTCTTTCCTTGCCTCCCCCTCTCTCTCTCCCTGCCCCCCTCTCTCTCTCCCTGCCTGCCCCTCTCTCCCCCCTCTCCCTGCCTCCCCCTCTCTCCCCCCTCTTCCGCCCCCCCTCTCTCTCTCTCTCCCTGCCTCCCCACCTCTCTCTCTCGTTCTCTGTGTCACTGTCTACTCTCTCCCAATATTGTCCTCTCTCTCCGTCCCTCTGTGTCATGGCCTACATACCCCCCCCCCCCCAGACCCCCTACCCCTCCTCCCCACACTCTCTGTCTTTAAGGACGCCATGTATATTGTCTGTCGCGTCACTGGCCTCTCGGTCTTGATGTCTGTCTTGTCCAGGCCTGGGAGAGGGGTTGTTGGTGAGGTTGGGGCGGTGCGGAGGAGGTGGTGGGGTAGAAGTGAAATTTCGTATCGTTTCGTCTGTTTATCTGCTGATCTCAAATCTCTCATATATCTCCCCCTTTCTCCTCTCTATCTCTCTCCCTCTCTCTCATTCTCTTCATCCCTACCCCCCCCCCCACCCCCCACTCCCTTTGTTGCCGTGGGTTAACTTACGACCTTCGACGTGAACGCTGACTGTCAGTTGTAAGACGATCACAGTACATCGAAGGCTTCGATTTCAATTATTTTGAAATTACAGGAACCGGACTATTTATGCTTCATCTCCGTGGCAAAAAAAGGGGTGGTTGTGGTGTGTGTGGTGGGGGGGTGGGGGGGGGGGGCGGTGGGGGAGGGAGGGGGAGGGGAGACAGAGGGTGATTATCGATCGATGGCTTCCAAGGAAACGCAAGTGAAGGCACAGAGGGAGGGAGAGGGTGGGGGACCAGGTTAAAATACGTGCAGCTATGAATGCAGAGCAAAAAACAAAACAAACAAACAAAAACAACACAAAAACTCGCGAACAATGGCTTTTCTTGGAGAGTGAGAGAGAGCGAGAGAGGGGGGGGGGGCAGAGACAGAGAGGTAACAGGGAATGGTGGAAGGGGTGGAAGCAGATGGAGATGGTGTTGGGGGAAGGAGATGGAGATTGTGGTGTTGGGGGGAGCAGATGGAGATTGGGGTGGGGAGGAAAGCAGATGGAGATTGTGGTGGTAGGGGAAACAGATGGAGATGGGGAAGCAGATGGAGATTGTTGGGGGGGGGGGAGCAGATGGAGATTGGGGGGAAGCAGATGGAGACTGGGGGGGGGGGAGCAGATGGAGATTGTGGTGGGGGTGGGGAGCAGATGGAGATGGGGGGAGCAGATGGATATTGTGGTGGTAGGGGAAGCAGATGGAGATTGTGGTGTTGGGGGGGAGCAGATGGAGATTGTGGTGGGGGTGGGGAGCAGATGGGGGGGAGCAGATGGATTTTGTGGTGGTAGGGGAAGCAGATGGAGATTGTGGTGGGGGGAGCAGATGGAGAGGGGGGCAGATGGAGATGGTAGTGGGGGAATTAAATGGAGATGGTGTTGGGGAAAGCAGATGGAGATTGTGGTGTTGGGGGGGGGGGAGCAGATGGAGATGGGGGGAGCAGATGGAGATTTTTTGGGGGGAGCAGATGGAGATGGTGGTGGGTGAAGCAGATGGAGATTGTTGGAGGTGGGTGGTGGGTGGAGGAAAGCAGATGGAGATGTGTGTTTGGTGGGGGGGAGGGGGAGAGCAGATGGAGATGTGTGTTTGGTGGGATGTGTGGGGGGGGGAGAGAGCAGATGGAGATATATGTTTGGTGGGGGTTGGGGGGTGAGAGCAGATGGAGATGTGTGTTTGGTGGGGGGGGAGGAGGGGGAGAGCAGATGGAGATATGTGTGGATATACTTTCCATTAGGTCGCCTTGGAACGATCTGTTAAAGCAGAATTATCTGCAGATAAAGAAGTATAAACAAACTTATCTCTCTGTCTCTGTCTCTGTCTGTCTGACTGACTGTCTGTCTGTCTGTCTCTCTGTCTCTCTCCGTGTCACTGTTTACTCTCGCCCAATGTTGTCTTCTCTCTCTGTCTCTGTGTCATAGCCTACATATCCCCCCCCCACCCCACACACACACACAACAATCAATCAAACAAACAATCAACAGCACAACAACAACAAAAGAATCTTTTTTTGAACTGGGAAACGTTCAAGCGCCTGTTCATCCGGCTTTTGTCCAGTAACGGTCTGTGACCGAATCCTGTGCAGGAAATTGATTGACGTCATTTCCTGTGAGTTGTGATGATGTTTCGTTACCATCTTCGTCAAGGTAGTTAACGACGGCTGCACGCCCCCAAGACAACAGATGGAGGAGAGATTTGTGCACGTTTTGTTCGGTTCGGTCGCACTGTTCGGCCCACGGCAAATCAAAATCGATCTTGTCTGATGGACATACGAGAGAGGAAGTTAATCCTTGCCTCAATTCTGTCTCAGTCTCTGCCCGTGTGTGTGTGTGTGTGTGTGTGTGTGTGTGTGTGTGTGTGTGTGTGTGTGCGTGTGTGTCTGTGTGTCTGTGTCCTTTTCCTCTGATCTTTAAGACATCGACGAGATCACAAGGAATGAATAAAACGAGAGAACAAAAATTCAATGGGCACTGTGCAGATGCATACAAACTGAGCACAATTCCCGCACCTCCACTTATTACACTGCAAAACCAGACACAACACACACGCACACACACACACGTAAATCGAAAGCGCATGAAGATAAGAATGACAAGCAAAATGCCATGGAAATCCATTTGGGTTTCAGACGAGCAGCAAAGGACAGGTAACTCCCTCTCCCTCATTCAGATAAAACTGGTGTCAGTCAAGCAGCAAAGGACAGGTAACTCCCTCTCCCTCATTCAGATAAAACTGCTGTCAGTCAAGCAGAAAAGGACAGGTAACTCCCTCTCCCTCTCCCTCATTCAGATAAAACTGCTGTCAGTCAAGCAGCAAAGGACAGGTAACTCCCTCTCCCTCATTCAGATAAAACTGCTGTCAGTCAAGCAGCAAAGGACAGGTAACTCCCTCTCCCTCATTCAGATAAAACTGCTGTCAGTCAAGCAGCAAAGGACAGGTAACTCCCTCTCCCTCTCCCTCATTCAGAAAAAAACTGCTGTCAGTCAAGCCCTATACAGACACCGGCGTCGCTCGGAAACTTCGTGTATCTCTTCTACAAATCTGAGGTCAGATTCCTTGGTGTTTATTTTACTCCAAAGCGAAATGGGAAGAATCATCTAGAAAACATTACATCGAAAGCAATGAAAAGCTTAAATTTTCTTAAAATCGTCAGTAAACAGCCTTGCGGTCAATATTCAAAAACACATATTTGTGAACGATGTAGGGTATATCATGGCTTTCAGAATCCGGAAGAATTGCAGGGTGAGTGTTTTTATTGTCAAGACGAAGTGTGGGATCGTAATTCACACGGGGCTCCCTTCGAGGGGACAGAACTCCAATCAAATTCAACATACATATACACCTCGTTTAATCCTTCAGTTATGTAGCTGCCGTGCTCCCAGGAGTCTTTTGCATGCCTTCACTGTGGAATACGTTGGTCAGGGTGGAACATTCCCAGGCATAACTCTGTGTGTGTGGGTGTGTGCGTGCGTAGGCATGCGTGTTTGCGTGCGTGTGTAATACACTGTTCGTAATTTGGCATTTTATACGGAGCTTTTTTAGTTACCAGAGACTTGTGGATTAATTTCATTGGTCTGGAAATTTTAAGGACCTGTGGTGCTGGTCCGGCTTTGGTTTTCGTTCACACTGTCCTGTTGTTGCCCCTCTTCACTTGGGGCTAAGGCCTGAAAATGAATAGATTACCCGACTTTGCCTCCCCTCTCCCTCTCTGTCTCCCTTCCCGCCCCATCCTTTCTCTCTCTCTCCCTCCCTCTCTCTCTCTCTCTCTCTCCGTATTTCCTTTTCGTCTAACATCACCTTTTATTGAAACGACATGAAACTAAGATGACCAATCTGGTAATGGAATCAGTCGAGGAGAAACTGCTTCTTTTTGCAACGAAACACACAGTCAGAAATATGGCCACTTGGGGAGAGAGACAGGAAAAAAACTGATTCGTAATCACCGTGTCCATATCGCACATTCCGGGGTGTCTGATGGAGAGAATATCTGCTCTTTGCACGCATGGTAAGCAACGCCAATAATGCTTTAGAACCGATGTCTGTCACATGCTGCCATCTTTTCAGCTGGTTTCACTCTCTCAGCAACAGCAGCAGCGGGTATTTCTTCGTTGGGAAAGATTCACATACCTTTTTTTTTGTATTGTTTTACTCTTTGTGTTACAATAAATTTCTCTGTCTAAGATTCGGGCTGCTCTCCAGTCTCTGAAACATTTACTTTGGCCATAAAAAAGATATATCAAATAGGATCAGAAAGACTATCGATTTCAGTTTATTTTAAGTCTCAGAGATACGTCAGTGCATGCAGACTCAACTGCACACGGAATTCCTCATATGTTGTTGTTGTTGTTTTCGTTTCTTTTCCTAAGGACAGACGCTTCAGTTTCAGTTTCAGTAGCTCAAGGAGGTGTCACTGTGTTCGGATAAATCCATATACGCTACACCACATCTGATGCCTGACCAGCAGCGTAACCCAAATAACCCAACCCAGTAACCCAGCGAAACCCAACCCAACATGACATGAACCCAACGCGTTGGTCAGGCCTGGAGAGCCTCCGTCAGTGACTGTCACTGTGTCCAGTTGTCATGTGACGGAGAAATTGTTTATATGGAAAAAAGAAATGTTAACAAAGTATTAGGTTTATAGGAAATCTTTGCTGCATATTAGGACTACTTCGCTTCGTCAGTTCCTGCACTCAGCCTTTTTAAGCGTGGCCTTAAAATCTACCTTTTACCAAAATAGCTCTTCCATACCCTCCCTTTTTCCGGCCACACTTCTCGTCTTGTATCAACATATTTCTTTGTTCCTTTTTTGTTTTCGTTTCTTTCCTGTATGTTTTGTTTTTGATACCTTTGTTCAGAGTTATGCCTGGTGTGAAAATCGTGTGTGAAAGCACATTGATTTGATTTTTCGCACGGCATTTAGCACTTTGTTAATAGAGTTATTATTTAACAATCAAGACAGGCAGACATCTGTTCAAGGAGCCTCATCAATGTCCTCTGTTGTGCCGTCTGTATTGTGCTGTGCTGACAGTGCAGACAACGAAAGGAAAGATTATAAGAAGGGGGGAAAATGCAAGTAGAAATCAAACAGGGGCTTACACCGAAATCTTGACAGTTGAAAACGTGTCTCTTCATTGTGGGTACATTAAGACCTTTTCTCTTTCGGGAAATCTTTGAAAATGTTGCGAGGGGTTTTAAATGCCATTCGGTTGCTCTTTTTCAAAATGATCAGGAAAAAAAACCCCAATAAATGGCCAGATTGTCTACAGTGATATCTCCTCCTAAGTCGCAGTTTCTCCGTTTTCATACTGCCGCAATCTCCCTTTCTGTCCGTCTCTATCTCTGTCTCGGTCTGTCTCACCCTCTCTTTCTGTCACTCTATTTTTCACTCACCCTCTCTCAAAGTCATACAATCAAACTCCTCCCTCTATCTGTCTCTCTTCCTTCGTTCGCTCGCTTTCTGTTCCTAAAGATTTTAGTTTCGCGGGTTTCTTCCTTCCTTCCTTCCTTCCTTTCGTCTTTCTTGAAGCTTTTCACTCTTTCAAAGATTCAACTTCAAGGAGATGTCAAATCCCAAGGGCTATTCCATATACGCTGCACCACATCTGCTGTTAAAAAGAACAAAATACGTCCTGGGATCTCTTTGACAGTTTCAGTTCAGTTTCAGTAGCTCAAGGAGGCGTCACTGCGTTCGGACAAATCCATATACGCTACACCACATCTGCCAAGCAGATGCCTGACCAGCAGCGTAACCCAACGCGCTTAGTCAGGCCTTGAGAAAAAAAAGAAGAAAAAAGGGGTAAATGAATAATAGATAAATACAAAAAAAAGAACTACTACTAATAATAATAATATGTATAAGGCGCAAAAACTTGATGAAGTCAACTTTTTGCGTACATAAATAAATAATTTTTTTTTTTTTTAAAGCTCAATGCTCCACGTCTGAAAATAATCGGTAGGGGTGTGTGTGTGTATGAGTGTATATGTGTGTGTATGTATGTGTGTGTTTGTGTGTGTGTGTGTGTGTGTGTAAGTGTGTGTGTGTGTGTGTGTGTGTGTGTGTGTGTGAGTGTGTGTGTGTGAGTGTGTGTGTGTGTGTGTGTGTGTGTGTGGAGGGAGGGGGAGAGGGGAAGCGGAGAAGCGCCAGGGATGCTCTGCTTTGACAACGTGACCACATCTCTCCGATCACAAGGTCACCATTTCTCAGCGTGCCGCCAACAGAACAACAGTTGTGGTGTCACCCGGCTGGATCTTTTCCTGCTGCTGCCAGTCGCTCTGAGGCTGAAATGGTGTTCTGCAGCTGCTGGACAGTCCTGTGGCATGCTTTTTGTTCTGTGTGTGTGTGTGTATGTGTGTGTGTGTGTGTGTGTGTGTGTGTGTGTGTGTGTGTGTGTGTTCTGTAAAGTCAGTGCAGACTGACCAGGTGAGCATGAAGCCAGTTCATCACCCCTGTGGATTCACCGCATTCTGTCATATTGTTCGTTCTTTTGTTCTTTTGTCTTTTCTTTCCTTTTCTTTTCAACGCTCCACGTCTGAAAACAACCGGTAGGTGTGTGTGTGTGTGTGTGTGTGTGTGTGTGTGTGTGTTCTGTCCTTTTTGTCTACCTGTCTTGAATATGATCAGTCTTACAATATTTGTTGTGGTTTGCATGCTGCAATACAAAAGTGAGTGTTGACTTTGCTGTGTATGTGACAGCGTGACGGGAGCCAGTGGAGGCGAGAGGTGAGGCTCTATTACCAGCATGTCCGCAACCCTGAGGAGTTCCTGTACCATGGGGCCCACCCTGTGGTGAGTGCAGTGCTCGTGTGTATGAGTGTAAGTCGCATGCATGCATGCATGTATGTGCACACACCTGCTGTGCGAGTATACATATATGTCTACATGTGGAAAAAAAGAGAAAGAACCAGCTATCTAAAAACCATCCATTAAAAAAAAAAACAAAAAAAAAAACGGTAAGGGAGCGTGTCTGTATGCATAAGTGCAAGCCCCTGCACTTACCTGCTGTTCGAGTTATACTCGTGTGTCTGAAAACAAACAAACATCAAAAACAAAAACAAAACAAGCTAACAAAAACCCAAAAACAGCAGTCTAAATACAGCCATTTGAAAGCCCAGTGGGGGGTCGGGGTGGGGTGGTTGTTGAGGGGGGGAGTGAGGGGTCAAAGTTACGAGGCTCCCTGTATTGCTGAATGTGCAGTGTCCGTCAGTCACCTCACAGGCAGCGATACCCCGCCGTGCCGGGGGGGGGGGGGGGGGGGGGGGGGGGGGGGGGGGGGGCAGCAAGCGACAGAATCCATCTTTCCAACGTCAGTGCAGTGCCACGCTGCTGAATACGCTCATTTCGTGGAATTCAGTAACGCTTACTGGAGGCCCAGCCAACCACACAAGGCCTTGGTGGGGGGTAGGGGGTCGGGGGGGGGGGGGGGGGTGAGGGGGGGGGGGCAGTGAAACGCGTCAGTCCTATTACACAGCGCCAAGACCGTCTGCCAACTGCGTCACCCAGCGACCCCGTATAATCTGAAAATGATAACAGCACCAGAAGCAGCAGCAGCAACAACAAGAACTACAACAACCACAGCAACATCGAGAACTACAACAACAGCAATAACAAGAACTACAACAACAGCAACAACTACAACAACAACAACAACTACAGCAATAACAAGTACAACAACAGCAACAACAAGAACTACAACAACAGCAACAACAAGAACTACAACAACAGCAATAACAAGAACTACAACAACAGCAACAACAAGAACTACTACAACAACAGCAACAACAAGAACTACACCAACAGCAACAACTACAACAACAACTACAACTACAGCAATAACAAGTACAACAACAGCAACAACAAGAACTACAACAACAGCAACAACAAGAACTACAACAACAGCAACAACAAGAACTACTACAACAACAGCAACAACTACAACAACAACAACAACTACAGCAATAACAAGTACAACAACAGCAACAACAAGAACTACAACAACAGCAATAACAAGAACTACAACAACTACAGCAACAACTACAACAACAACAACAACTACAGCAATAACAAGTACAACAACAGCAACAACAAGAACTACAACAACAGCAACAACAAGAACTACTACAACAACAGCAACAACTACAACAACAACAACAACTACAGCAATAACAAGTACAACAACAGCAACAACAAGAACTACAACAACAGCAACAACAAGAACTACAACAACAGCAACAACAAGAACTACAACAACAGCAATAACAAGAACTACAACAACAGCAACAACAAGAACTACAACAACAGCAACAACTACAACAGCCACAGCAACAACTACAACTACAGCAATAACAAGTACAACAACAGCAACAACAAGAACTACAACAACAGCAACAACTACAACAGCCACAGCAACAACTACAACTACAGCAATAACAAGTACAACAACAGCAACAACAAGAACTACAACAACAGCAACAACTACAACAGCCACAGCAACAACTACAACTACAGCAATAACAAGTACAACAACAGCAACAACAAGAACTACAACAACAGCAACAACAAGAACTACAACAACTACAGCAACAGCAAGTACAACAACAGCAACAACAACTACAACAACCACAGCAACAACAACAAACCTGGAAGAGAAGACTAGGGATGATTACAGTTGTATCAAAAAGATGAAAGCATTGAAATACGATAGACGGGCGCAATAGCCGAGTGGTTAAAGCGTTGGACTTTCAATCTGAGGGTCCCGGGTTCGAATCACGGTGACGGCGCCTGGTGGGTAAAGGGTGGAGATTTTTTCCGATCTCCCAGGTCAACATATGTGCAGACCTGCTAGTGCCTGAACCCCCTTCGTGTGTAAACGCATGCAGAAGATCAAATACGCACGTTAAAGATCCTGTAATCCATGTCAGCGTTCGGTGGGTTATGGAAACAAGAACATACCCAGCATGCACACCCCCGAAAGCGGAGTATGGCTGCCTACATGGCGGGGTAAAAACGGTCATACACGTAAAAAAAACCCACTCGTGTACATGCGAGTGAACGTGGGAGTTGCAGCCCACGAACGCAGAAGAAGAAGAAGAAGAAGAAATACGATAAAACAAAAAGCCCAGAACTCTGTGCTGTCTTGTTGGTGTCATCCCGTCGTATTCAGCGCAACAGTATTGACGACGACAACAACGACAAAAAACTGAAAAGAATGATAATTATACAGGAAACACAGTTTAAAAGAAACGCGTACACAGAGGAAAAAGTGCCAAAGGGAAAAATATTTTCCTGTCCAACAACAGCAAAGTTGTATGTTCATTATTAAAGCTTATGAAGATAATTAATGATAGGGCAGTTTTTATATATTGATGATGGAGAAGGAGGAGGAGGATGACAATGGTGATAGTGACGATGCTGCTAAGGAGGTCCATTTTGGTTTGGGACTAAGTGACAATATATATATATATATATATATATATATGTGTGTGTGTGTGTGTGTGTGTGTGTGTGTGTTTGTGTGTGTATGTATGTGTGTATAATTCTATGTATGTATGTATTAGTTGAATGGAGCGGAAAGACATTAAAAAAAAAAGCAGACAAAAAAAACGAGGCGACAGAAAACAATAACAAGACAGGAACAAAAAAAAAAAAGGTGAAGGAAAACAAAAGGAAATTTCTAAGTGAAGGAAAAGAAAAGACAAATTCCAACACAGAAGCTGGGGATGCTACATTCACTGAAAGTGTCCCCGGAGCCCCCGCTGGAGGAGAGGGGAGAGGCGTCGGTAAGTACGTTCGGTGGTGTCCAAAGGTTCTAGGCCTGTCCGTGATTCCAGGCCTGTCCAAGGATTCCATATCTATAAAAGGGATTCCAGGCCTATCCGAGATTAACAGAGCTATCCAGATATCTCAAACCAAACCAGGGATTCCAGGCCTATCCGAGATTAACAGAGCTATCCAGATATCTCAAACCAAACCAGGGATTCCAGGCCTATCCGAGATTAACAGAGCTATCCAGATATCTCAAACCAAACCAGGGATTCCAGGCCTATCCGAGATTAACAGAGCTATCCAGATATCTCAAACCAAACCAGGGATTCCGGGCCTACCCTTATATTCCAGGCCTATCCAGAGGTTCCAGCCCTGTCCGACACTCCAGGCCTATCCAGGGATTCCAGGCCTATTTGGGAATTCCAGGCGTATCCGAGATTCTTGGCCAGCCAATTCAAAAAATTCCATGCCAGTCCAGGAATTCCAAGCCTGTTTGATGATTCCTGCCCTATCCAGGGATTTCAGATCTATCATGGGACTCCTGGCCTATTCGAGGATTCCAAGCCTATCGAGGGATCAAATGAGGTCTTTCCGGGGATTCCAGGCCTATCCAGAGATATTCCAGTCCTAATTATGTTCTATGCTATCTGAACTTTCAAGCTCCAAACAAAGTCAGTTATATCCACATTCCAGCGCCAAATAAGCAGAATAGTATCCCAACACTCAAACGATAAAGAACTTCAGCAATATTGAAGCATTCCAACGCTGAAGAGGTTCAGTGAATTTAAACATTCCAACTCTAAAACAACGTTCAGTGACACTTAAGCATTCCAACACAAAAGAAGTTCAGCTTTATTGACACATCCCAACATTATTGCTAAGGAAGTTCTGTGATATTCAAACGCTTCAACACTAATTAAGTTTGGTGGTTCCCAGGCATTGCAACGCATCATCAAATAAGTTTCGTTGTGTCGTTTTAGTTTCAGTTTGAAGGGAGGTATCAAAGCGTGCTGGTTGACCCATTAACACCACACCATTATTTTCATTGAAAAGCATGGAGCACATGCCTGGCCTTCACATAGGTCTAACTCGCTGGTCAGGCCTTGAGAACCTCCCCCAGATTGGTGCAAAACATTATTAACAAATATAAGATAAGATAATCAAACAAGATAAACAAATAAGCCGATACAATGAACTATAACAAAGTGAAAGATACGCAGAGGGTACATGTTGAAATAAAAGGAGAACAAAAGTGAGTCTGTCCGAACAATCCAACAACAGGGTAATCCCTGATGGCGTCCTAAGTATCCCAATATCCCTGATGGTGTCCCAGTATCCCTGATGGTGTCCCACTATCCTTGATGGTGTCCCAATATCCCAATATCCTTGATGGTGTCCCAATATCCCTGATGGTGTCCCAGTATCCCTGATGGTGTCCCAATATCCTTGATGGTGTCCCGATATCCTTGATGGTGTCCCGATATCCCAATATCCCTGATGGTGTCCCAATATCCCTGATGGTGGCCTAATATCCCAGTATCCCTGATAGTGTCCTAATATCCCAGCGTTGTAGCCCCCACAGTTCAAGAGCTGTTAAATCGTTTCAACATGAACAAATTCGCTGGTATACTGGTAAGTTTTCTCATGCTGAGCAGATGTAGCTGCGGGTGAGTTAGATTTAACGTATCTGAATGTGATAAATTTTTCTTGACATTGTATTTGATTGATTTATTGCAGTTTGGATGGATGGCAGTCATGGATATCTCTTTTTTTCTTAATCCTCTTTGCTTCGACTGATGCGCCATCAGATCTTGTCCAGTCTGTTTCGGTCTTGATCGAGCCAGCTGATATTCTTCCAGGTCTTTCCTGTTGTTTTCATCTTCTCTCCCACAGTTTCTTCCGTGTCCAGTGGTCTGCGTCTGTCATGAAAATAATTAATTTTCTTTCATTTCGAAGAGATGATATGTATATAATAGTAAAAAAAATTTCTGGAACAACTCATGTAAAGAAAGAAAAAAAAAAAAATGCATACCAGCTTCTTTTCAGAAAAACCGCTGTTGTGTTACAGGATTTTCAATAATGTGATGTCCTCATCACCATGGCAACCGGTGTTGACATTGATTGATGAGGGCAGCGGCTTTATCTGCAGGTCGGCGATTGTTTTCAGAGTCTGCTGTGGAAAGATTGGCCAAATCAAGTAGCCACTGGCGCCGCAGGAGTTGTTTTGGTTTTTGAATGCGGCACAGCTGTTGTCAAGAGGAACAATCTCCAACGAGCATGGATGGAAATGAACACATGCAGTAGATATAGTATCCTGTGTGTGTGTGAGGGGGCGGGTGTGTGTGTGTGTGTGTGTGTGTGTGTGTGTGTGTCGGTCTGTGTGTATGTGCGTGTGTGTGTGTGTGTGTGTGAGGGGGCGGGTGTGTGTGTGTGTGTGTGTGTGTGTGTGTGTGTGTGTGTGTGAGTCGGTCTCTGCGCGCGCGTGTGTGTGTGTGTGTGTGTGTGTGTGTGTGTCGGTCTGTGTGTATGTGTGTGTGTGTGTGTGTGTGTGGGGGGGGGGGGGGGGGGGCGGGGTCTGTCAGTCAGTCTCCGTGTGTACGTGTGTGTGTGTGTGGGTCTGTCAGTCAGTCTGCGTGTGTGTGTGTGTGAGGGGGGGGGTCTGTCAGTCGGTCTCCGTGTGTGTGTGTGTGTGTGTGTGTGTGTGTGTGTGTTAGTCGGTCTACGTGTGTGTGTGTGTGTGTGTGTGTGTGTGTTACGCGGTCTACGTGTGTGTGTGTGTGTGTGGGGGGGGGTCTGTGTGTATGTGTGTGTGTGGGGGTCTGTCAGTCGGTCTCCGTGTGTGTGTGTGTGTGTGTGTGTGTGTGTGTGTTAGTCGGTCTACGTGTGTGTGTGTGTGTTAGTCGGTCTACGTGTGTGTGTGTGTGTGTGCGTGTGTGTGTGTGTGTGTGTGTGTGTGTGTGTGTGTGTGTTCGTTCTTTAGTTGAGCGTCTTTTCACTATTAGTGATAAAAAAATAATAATAAAAGGGGGGTGGATTGGTGATGGGAGAAGTCAGGAAAACAGAGAAGGCAGAAAACTACTAAGAAATGCATAACTAACATGCAGCCAGATTTAACAGTAACAACTCAATAATGATAATAACCAGGAACACAATTCTTAAGTACATCAAAGGAATGTAGAAATGGGGCAATGGACTAATTGTTTTGAAAGTTCGATCATAAGATCCTCGTTAGAAATAACTTTCCAAAAAATCATCTGCAGAACAGCTATTCTCTGTGAAATACTGATCTAGAAGATGCGTAGAACAATGATGCAAGCCGAACTGCTCACCATAGATACATATCATATTTTTACTATATTTTGTCTACAGCGCGTCAAGTTTTATACGGAAGAAAGTAGAGGTTATTAATCTTGCATGACAAAGTGATGAATTCGACATCTTTTCTTTAATAATAATGCTCAGGAAATAATGTCCCTTTCTGTTTTAAGATATTTTCCTGCCATCGATTATCAAATCGTATGCTTCTTTCACGGAAAGACGGACATATATTGTTGTCGATTTTTCTATATCTCGTGCTCATCTTTTAGTTGCTTTATCAACAGTTTCATTGCCATAGATGCCCACATGAGATGGCACCCAACAAGGACCGACATCAGTACCATTAATCCTCAAACAATGTACCAAATGATTTGCCTCAATAACCAAGTCGGGTCTTGTTTCAAAGCTAATTGATTCTAGAGCATAAAGTACTGATTTGGAATCAACAAATAATGCTTATTTACATAAAACTATTTGATGGTTCGTCGAGTAGTTCAAAGCTTGCATAATAGCAATAAGCTCAGACGTAAATACGGAAATATTCCCTCCAATAAAATACGACTTTCAACTTTGAAAGCAGTGTGTGTGTGTGTGTGTGTGTGTGTGTGTTTGTGTGTGTGTGTGTTTTTGTGTGTGTGTGTGTGTGTGTGTGTGTGTGTGTGTGTGTGTGTGTGTGCATGTGTGTGTGTGTGTGTGTGTGTGTGTGTGTGTGTGTGTGTGTGTGAGTTGGTTTACGTGTGTGTGTGCGTCCGTGCGTGTATGTGTGTGTGTGTGAGTGAATAGAATAAACATGAGCATATTAAGAAAAGAAACATTCGTGAACAAATTTCGCCAGCCTTGGCTGTAATTCTGTTAGAAGGATCAATTCACAAGGCTTGGCATTTGGTCGAAGGATCAATTCAGTAGGCTTGTTATTTTGATGACATATATCGATTAGGAATCGATGTCTGTAAGTAGTGTGTGTGTGTGTGTGTGTGTGTGTGTGTGTGTGTGTGTGTGTGTGTGTGTGTTTGTGACCACTGAACTCAAAGTCCCTCGTCGTCTTCTTCGTCCCGTCTTTCCTTCTTCGTCACACACACACACCTGGCAGCAAAGCAATGCTTTGTGGCAGTGAACCTGGCCAACTCTTCCCTTGTCTTTCTTAAAAAAAATTTTTTTAATGTTTATTTATTTTAACTTTTTATTTTATTTCATAGTTGAGGATAATGGGCGAAGATAATAACGATGAAGTAATGAAAGGTCCATTAGCTTTTCATTGTTAACGTTGTCGTATCAGTTCCAACTTTTCGAATGTATAATACTCAGATGGAAGGTTATCTTTAGAAATTATTGTCACAACTTGAAGTATTCCCATCCTAACGGGAAATATTTCAGCCATGACACCATAAATCCAATCACCGTGAAATATTTGATTCCAGCCATGGGGTGAAATGCTCCTATCACAGACGTGAAATCCCCAATCACAACATTCATTGCGAAATGTTCTAGTCTTAACGTGTGAAACTTTCCAGTCATGACGACAAATGTTCCGTTTCATTCATAACATGGTGCTATCCAGTAATATCGTGAACTATTTTTGTCCTGGAAGGCAATGTTCCGGTCACAACTTGAAGTGTAGTGATCGTAAAGTTAAGTGCTCGAAGCACAATGTAAATGGGTTCCAGCCCAATTGTGAAATGTTCCATTTGTAACCATGAAATATTCAGATTATTATTTCATGACAGAAGAGTTGTTTTCCTGCATTTGTATTCCTCCATTACCATGTCGGCGCCGTGGCAGAGTGAGTTAGACGTTGGCCCTCTGATCCAGTGTTGACCAGTCATCAGGGTTCCTGGCCTGGTGTTGGACCTCTGATCCAGTGTTGACCAGTCATCAGGGTTCCTGGCCTGGTGTTGGACCTCTGATCCAGTGTTGACCAGTCATCAGGGTTCCAGGCCTGACGTTGGACCTCTGATCCAGTGTTGACCAGTCATCAGGGTTCCAGGCCTGACGTTGGACCTCTGATCCAGTGTTGACCAGTCATCAGGGTTCTAGGCTTGACGTTGGACCTCTGATCCAGTGGTGACCAGTCATCAGGGTTCCAGGCCTGACGTTGGACCTCTGATCCAGTGTTGACCAGTCATCAGGGTTCCTGGCATGGTGTTGGACCTCTGATCCAGTGTTGACCAGTCATCAGGGTTCCTGGCATGACGTTGGCCCTCTGATCCAGTGGTGACCAGTCATCAGGGTTCCAGGCCTGACGTTGGCCCTCTGATCCAGTGTTGACCAGTCATCAGGGTTCCTGGCCTGGTGTTGGACCTCTGATCCAGTGTTGACCAGTCATCAGGGTTCCTGCCATGGTGTTGGACCTCTGATCCAGTGTTGACCAGTCATCAGGGTTCCTGGCATGACGTTGACCCTCTGATCCAGTGGTGACCAGTCATCAGGGTTCCTGGCATGACGTTGGACCTCTGATCCAGTGTTGACCAGTCATAAGGGTTCCTGGCATGACGTTGGCCCTCTGATCCAGTGGTGACCAGTCATCAGGGTTCCTGGCATGACGTTGGCCCTCTGATCCAGTGGTGACCAGTCATCAAGGTTCCTGGCATGACGTTGGACCTCTGATCCAGTGTTGACCAGTCATCATGGTTCCTGGCATGACGTTGGACCTCTGATCCAGTGTTGACCAGTCATCAGGGTTCCAGGCCTGACGTTGGACCTCCGATCCAGTGTTGACCAGTCATCAGGGTTCTAGGCTTGACGTTGGACCTCTGATCCAGTGTGGACCAGTCATCAGGGTTCCAGGCCTAGTGTTGGACCTCTGATCCAGTGTTGACCAGTCATCAGGGTTCCTGGCATGACGTTGGACCTCTGATCCAGTGTTGACCAGTCATCATGGTTCCTGGCATGACGTTGGACCTCTGATCCAGTGTTGACCAGTCATCAGGGTTCCAGGCCTGACGTTGGACCTCTGATCCAGTGTTGACCAGTCATCAGGGTTCCTGGCATGACGTTGGACCTCTGATCCAGTGTTGACCAGTCATCAGGGTTCCAGGCCTTGTTTCGGCAAGGTGTTGTGTCCATGGGAAAGACAGTTCACTCCGATCTTTCCAACTCCACCTGACTTCAGTGTTGGGGGGAGGGGGGTCGGGGGGGGGAGGTTAAAACTGTAAAAGGAGAGGACTGGGCCCCGTGTTCCTATGCCGAACCCGAGACATAGGAAATATGAAAACACTTCCCCGGCCGTTGGCCATAAATGGTCATGGGGCCTGACCCATTTCATCATGTCGCTCCATTTACAGATTTGATACTGTGTGATAGACATCAATAACGCATAAAATGTCACGTTTCGTGGTTCGAAATAAAATTCAGCATTATCTGCATGCGTTTATATCTTAACATCACATGAAAGTTTCATATGGCTTGATTGTCCTGTTAACGGCTTTGCGTTTTAAGGTCGGTCGATGGTATTGCTGTCAGGGTAATGGGTTTCTCAAATATGCGTTCAAGATATTGTGTTGCCTCAACAAACGTCCTAGGGCTATTTCTACAGAATACTTTTCATTTCTGCATCATCGATTCTGGCCATGATGCCTTTCTCACTATTCATGTAGTCTTCAACTGTGTGAATCGTCAGCCCCTTGTTCTCGCTGTTTTTCACACCAGAATGAAAACAAAACAAAATAAAACAAACAAACAAAGAAAACAGAAAAACGGAGAGAAAGAGAAGAACTCACACGGTGTGAACAGAAAACAAGGAAGTGGAAGGAGTTCAGTGAGAGCCGCTGTAAAACTTCTTTAAACGGACATGCAGGACATTTGGGATTAATTACACCTGAATGTTTAGGCTGGGAAACCTTCTTGTGTCCCCTTCATCGATTTGAAGCAGTTTACATTTGTTTCGTTGGGCAGGTGCCGGAGTCACGACCAGCAATTGGCTCACCCTGTTCTGTGTGGGGTGGGAGTGGAAAACGGTGTACCTGGTCTGCTTCGTTAAAAGCGAAGTCCATTTTGTGCGTTTACACTGTTTGCTTTCGAAGAGTTCTGAGGGATTCCTGATAAACTGGTGTGTGTGTGTTTTTTTGGGGAGGGGTGGGGGGTGGTTTCTCTCCTCTTGTAGAAGGCTGGGCATGTTCACTCAATGGCCACTGATGTCGATGACATGTATTTCATTTGGGGGTGGTCGGGGACAGGGCAGTGGGTGCATTTCTGAACCAACACCAGTAGATTGGAACCAGCCATTTGTCCAACCGCCATCGCCATCACCACCGTTTTTGTCTTAAATTAATTAGAGTCAAATAAAACGAGACTGGACTTCGAAATAATTATTTCCAAATCCGTGTTTTCTTAGCACGATTTTCGTTTAGCATTACATTTGCATTGATAAAATGATGCTCTCGAGTTTTCTGGTGTAGGCTATTGACATTGATTTGTTCCATGTAACAGCTTCATGACTTCTCCGGTTCCCATCAGTACACCAGCGACATGAAGATAATGATGATAAGTCTCACTGTGGCGTGGCTTTGAAACAGGTTTCCCCAGTGTGGGGCTGGAACTGCAGTGGACCTGAAAGAAAGCAATTGTTACAGCCGGTACAACAGCCGGTACAACAGCCGCTGCAAGACACCTCCGGTGACAGCTACACGTAGGGATGCCACAGTGGTCAGCGGTCAGACCAATGGACGCCCATTCCCGCCGAGGGTCTGTCAGGTTCCAGGTTCGAATCCTGGCAGCTTTTGGTGGATCAAGTCCGGAGATGTTCTTATTCAATCGTCCAGGTCAACCTAAGTGCTGACCCAAGTGTGCCTGCTGGTGTGTACTCGCATACAGAAGACGGAACACGCAGATTAGAGATTCAGCAACTATGCGTTGTTTATGAGTTATGCAAACATGAACACATTCACCACGCGTCCACGCAAAAAAACAGAACCAAAGGTGATAAACAAAACCATAATCATCAAAAGAATATGAAACAGACCAAAGCCGAAACAAATAAAAATCGTTACCGCACATAACGGAGAAAGAATGGATGAAATTGTCAACCGATTTCCATATCCCCCCCCCCCCATCGCCTAGCCCCACCTCCTCCCTCTCTCCAACTCCTCCCCCCCCCCAGCTCCTCGCCCACCCCTTCCCCAGCCACCTCCACTTAAAGAAAAAAATGTCAGGCCGACAATTTATCTCCTGGAGGTGTGACCGAACAAACGAGCAGCCTGAAAAAAGCGAGCTAAAATAATGGATATGTTTTCCGTCCCACCCAAACAATGGTTCTCCCACCACCACACCCCCGCACTGATAAAACACTGCATTCACACACTGCAGACAACGCTACAGCCCCCCGCACTGATAAAACACTGCATTCACACGATTAAACACTGCATTCACATACTGCAGACAACGCTACAGCCCCCCGCACTGATAAAACACTGCATTCACACGATTAAACACTGCATTCACATACTGCAGACAACGCTACAGCCCCCCGCACTGATAAAACACTGCATTCACACGATAAAAAAATGCATTAACATACTGCAGACAACGCTACAGCCCCCCGCACTGATAAAACACTGCATTCACACGATTAAACACTGCATTCACATACTGCAGACAACGCTACAGCCTCCCGCACTGATAAAAACACTGCATTCACACACTGCAGACAACGCTACAGCCCCCCGCACTGATAAAACACTGCATTCACACGATTAAACACTGCATTCACATACTGCAGACAACGCTACAGCCCCCCGCACTGATAAAACACTGCATTCACACGATAAAAAAATGCATTAACATACTGCAGACAACGCTACAGCCCCCCGCACTGATAAAACACTGCATTCACACACTGCAGACAACGCTACAGCCCCCCGCACTGATAAAACACTGCATTCACACACTGCAGACAACGCTACAGCCTCCCGCACTGATAAAACACTGCATTCACACGATAAAAAAATGCATTCACATACTGCAGACAACGCTACAGCCCCCCGCACTGATAAAACACTGCATTCACACACTGCAGACAACGCTACAGCCCCCCCGCACTGATAAAACACTGCATTCACACACTGCAGACAACGCTACAGCCCCCCGCACTGATAAAACACTGCATTCACACACTGCAGACAACGCTACAGCCCCCCGCACTGATAAAACACTGCATTCACACGATAAAACACTGCATTCACACACTGCAGACAACGCTACAGCCCCCCGCACTGATAAAACTCTGCATTCACACTGATAAAACACTGCATTCACACACTGCAGACAACGCTACAGCCCCCCGCACTGATAAAACTCTGCATTCACACTGATAAAACACTGCATTCACACACTGCAGACAACGCTACAGCCCCCCGCACTGATAAAACTCTGCATTCACACTGATAAAACACTGCATTCACACACTGCAGACAACGCTACAGCCCCCCGCACCCCCAACCCCATCTTTCTCTCACCCTCACCCACTTTTTTTTTTTTTTTTTTTTAAAGACGATTCTTGCTGTGGCAGTGGTCATTTATGTTGTCTTCGCCACCAGGCCTGTTGTCCGAAGGAGACAGTTGACGTCGCGTGACAATTACAGAGTGCCTTTGTGGACTGGCCGTCAGAGAGATGTGTTGCCACGTATTGTCACCGTGGCGGCAATATTATGTGCTGACGTTCATGGCACAATTTGTTGCTTATAGTTTGTCGCCGACGACAATAAATGTCTTAGAGGAGGTGTGCATCAAGGGCTTTCTGATCTGTTTGGGGAAGGAAGGCAGCCGTCATGTCCTCCGGAAGGGGAAGACATATACACATTCGTATGAACATACGTATATGCGCGTGCTTGCGTACCCACACACACACACACACACATGCACACACACACACACACACACACACACACACACACACACACACTCACAAGCACGCGCGAGCATGCAAAACATGTCATTCTTGCAACAAGAAGTGTGCACATTTGTTCAAGGTGGAAGAGAGAGGCCCCTACGTGTACGAGGAGCGGGAGACACGGGAGGACGTTCAGTTCAGTGTGACGGAAGTGACGTACCGTCTGTCCCGCAGTCACCACTTCTCTGACTCCTTGACCGCCAAGGAATGCCCCGCCTGCACGGAAAACGACACAGTGAGTGGTGGATGTGTGGAATAATTGCAACAACAATAATAATAGTAATGATACTAATAATAACAATGATAATATTGATGATGTTGATGAGACTAAGAACAGCAAAACAGTAATAACAATAAAAATTATACAAGATATACATGGCGAAGAAATAATCCTCTTCAACAAAGTCGTTTAGATTTTTTTTTTCCCTGATATTAGACTTTTTGTGCTGTTCTGTAAAATATGCAGATATAAATCCTGGTTATAGAAGAGATCACTCTATGATAACGTTAACAATTACTTTAGAAAAAGATGTGAAAAGAAATACTTTATGGAAATTTAATTCTTCTCTCTTAAAGGATAAACTATTTGTTGAAGAAATAAAGGAGGTTATAACAAATGTTACAGAGGAATACGCAGCTTTACCCTATTCTCGGGGAAGTCTCAGTAACAGTCCAAAACACGAAATTCAGCTTACTATACCGGATCAACTATTTTTAGATGTCCTGCTTATGAAGATAAGATCTAAAACAATTGCCTTTGCTACAATGAAAAAGCGTGTAACTGGTGAACGCACGAAAGAATTAGAACACAATATAGAATGTCTTGAAATGAAAGCCACATTAACACTAACAGAAGAAGAAAAGCATCAGCTTAACAATGATAAAGAAGAGTTAGTTAAAATCAGAGAAAAAACATATGGAAGGTGTTCTTCTTCGATCACGGGCAAGGTGGGTAGCTGAGGGAGAAAGAATAACAAAGTATTTTTTTGTAATCTTAAGAATCGTAATTATGTCAGTAAGCAAATGAGGAAATTAACTTTAAGTAACGGGGATAAAGTAGTAGAGAGTAAAGAAATTATCAAAGAAGTTAAACGCTTTTACGAAAATCTGTACTTAAAGAAACAAGTAGAAGACTGTGAAATATCAGAGTTAGTCGATAATATTCCAAAATTAACAGAATTAGAAAAGTCTTCGTTGGAGGGGAAAATAACACTAGATGAAGCAACTTATGCATTAAAAAATATGAAAAATAACAAGAGCCCTGGTTCGGACGGATTCACGGTAGATTTTTTCAAGTTTTTTTTCCCCCCCAACAATTTGGTGTATTCGTAGTAAGAGTACTAAATGATAGTTTTCGAAGCGGTCAACTCTCACCACCTCAGAGGGAAGGCATTATCATATGCATTCCTAAAGAGGATAAAGCAAAGGATTTACTTAAAAACTGGAGGCCAATCTCCCTCCTTAATGTTGTTTATAAAATAGGCTCATTACACATTAATGCACTCAAGTTGATTTGGATACGAAGACTAAAGACAAGCGACCATAAATAGAAAAAAACTCAATGTTACTATAAATCCTAGCTTGACTCTGCTTAAAAAACTTGGCTCAGACCTTCCTGTTGATAAACACACTCATCAAAACAAATTTTGTAATGATGTCTTGCAAGCATATGGGGAATTCGGAAAGAAAATTCACATAGAAAAATACAAAGAAATGAATGCAGAACCTCTATTATGTAATGATAATATAAAAACTGGAACGAAAACTGTGTTCTGTAAGAAATGGATTGACCAAGGAGTGTGTTTTATTTCAGACTTGCTTAATGATGATGGTATGTTTCTATCATTTGAAGAATTTAAACATAAATACTAGTTACATACTATGTTACATATACTGGATACATACAAGCAGTGAAGTGTTACATGAGGAAAAGTAGAATTGCTGCTCAAACTAATCGATCTTTAAACAGCCATAAAACTTGAAACAACATTTTCAGTTTCTAAGGGTGCACGTGTATACTATGATATTTTAACACATGATAGGACAGACCCAAATTGTTGCATTAAATGGGAAAATAAACTTGACACACAAATCAAATGGGATATTACATTTAGGAAAATACGTCAAATCAGTGAAATCAAACTTCGGTGGTTTCAAATTAGAATTATACATAGAATATTAGCAACTAATACTGTGTTGAAACATATGGGCATAGTTAGTGAAGATGGTTGTAATTTTTGTAGAAAAGATCGCGAAAATATATACCATATATTATGGGAATGCGAATTTACACATGTGTTTTGGAATGCGCTTGAAAGACATATCAATGATAATTCTGAAAATACAAAATTCTTAAAATTCAATGAAAGAATCATTATATTTGGACACGATAGCGAATTCAGGTCTGATGGAACTCTTGACATGATTATAGTCCATGCCAAATTCTTTATCTACGAATGCAAAGTCAGTAACACAATTCCACAGCTTAATCATTTCAGAAAATGTCTGAAACGTGTATATGAAACTGAAAAACATATTTCGCTTGTGAATATGTCTTTTAATACATTCTCAATAAACTGGTTTCCATACAAGCATTTGATCAACGTTTAAAGATGATGTTAAAATCACTGCACTTTCTTCTTATATATGCATTCCTTTTCTTTCATTTTTTTTTCTTCCCAGTGAACATTGGTAATATTGGCTGGGACGAGTGGGGACTGAGGAAAGGAGGAAAAAAATCTGATTATACACACTTATCACTCGTTCAATACATACATATCGCTGCACAGAATTTCTAGGGGCATGAATGGAATACAGAAGGATAACCAAAACAAAACAAAAGGACAGCATTGATTATTTGAACATGCGGTGAGGTATGGGTGCTGCATTCTATGACGTTTAATGTGTACATTTCATGCAGACATCATTGGATGAAGGTGCGTGTATACAGGTGCCGATATGTTTGTGTGCATGTCTGTGGATTTGTGTGTGCTTGTGGCAGTGTGTGTATGTGTTTATATGGTACGTATGTACGTATGTGTGCATGTGTGTGGGTTTGTATGTATTTGTATAGATATTGAATTATATACTCAGTGTAAGGAAATGATGATGTCTATCCATTTTGTTGTGTGTTTTTTTCTGGTCGTGTGGCAGTATTTCTGTTTTTGATGTTTGTAATGAAATTTTAAAAAGTTCATTAAAAAAAACAACTTTGGATGTCAAAATAAATAAATAAATAAAAATTATACAAAAAAGAAGAAGTACAACAACAACAACAACAAATATGACAAGAACAACAACAACAATAATAATGATAGTAATAATGATAATGGTATTTTATTCATTATTATCATAAAATAACACTAATTATAATGGCGTATTGATATTGCACTTAATGTTGTGCGAAAACAAATCCAAACGAAGCGCTTTCACATCTAACTTTAACATGCACGCATAACTCATGCATAGACAAAGGGATGAAAGACAAAACTTAGAAGTATGTTCAGACAGAAGGTTGTGAGAGACAGTGGACTGAAACAGGATTTGTAGGGGGGAGTATATAATTATCTACTTCTACACATTTGTTCGCACGGAGGCAAGAACATGCACACACACACACACACACACACACACACACACACACACACACACACACACACTGTGTGTGGTGTGTCCATCGAGATCGATGATGACCATCGTTGTCATCCAGCTGGGGATTGGGAGGAGGGTGGTGGTGGGGTGGGGGGGAGGATGCTCATGAATCTATCTGTGAATGCGCAGATGGCTGAATAGTCCAATCTACGCACGAAATGTTCGCTGACAGTTGGAGCAGACAAAGTACAGGCATATCATTGTCAGGGAGCTTGTTTGCCCGTGACTTTCTGGCCTGCCTCTTCTGAACAGCTGCAGCAGTCCTGTTGGCCTCGCACAACTTGGCGCCTTTGTGCACAGCAGCGCGCCATTTGTCACGGTCCACTGCAGATTCCTCCCAGGAGTCAGGGTTGATATCAAACGCTTTAAGAGAGACTTTCAGAGTATCTCTGAAGCGCTTCTTCTGACCTCCGTGTGATCTCTTCCCTTGTTGCAGCTCGCCATAGAAGAGTCTTTTGGGCAGCCGATGGTCTGGCATGCGCGCCACGTGTCCAGCCCAGCGAAGCTGGGACTGCACCAGGATGGTGAAGATGCTGGGAAGGGTGGCTTTTGCGAGCACCTCTGTGTCTGGGGTCCTGTCTTGTCACTTGATGTTCAGTAGCTTCCTGAGGCATGTTGTGTGGAAGTGGTTCAGCTTCTTGGCATGTCGTTGGTACACTGTCCAAGTTTCGCAGGCGTACAGTAGTGTGGGGAGAACTACTGCTCTGTAGACCTTTAGCTTGGTCTCAACACACACACACACACACACACACACACACACACACACACACACACTTCTATCCCTTACTCAGTACTCGTCTAATTTCACTTAGAACTGAATAAATGTTATGTTGAAGACTGAACAAAAATACGCACACTCTCTCCCCTCTCCCTCTCTCCATCTCCTCTGTCTGTCTCCCTCCCCACCCCATCCTCTCTCTCTCTCTCTCTCTTTCTCTCTCTCTGCCTCCGTGTCTCTGTCTGTCTGTCTCACTCTCTCTCTCTCTGGAAAGCGCTGCACAAAAATCTGAAAACCGAAATGTCAGTGTGGTCATGTCGTGAGGTATTTCCTATTGTATATTGAACAATATTAATAGCATCATGAACCGGGACATTTTCATGAAATACTTGCTTCAGCAATTCTAAAAATAACTTTACTGATGTCTGTCTTTGTCACTGCATTTGATGACGCTTTTGATGGTGTTTGGTTGTGTGTGTGTTTGTGTGTGTGTGTGTGTGTGTGTGTGTGTGTGTGTGTGTGTGTGTGTGTGTGTGTGTGTGTGTGTGTGTGTTTGGTTGCATGCAGTCGTGTATGAGTGTGTGTGTGTGTGTGTGTGTGTGTGCGTGCGTGCGTGCGTGCGTGCGCGTATGTGTGTATGCGTGTGTGTGTGTGTGTGTGTGTGTGTGTGTGTGTTTCACATATTCTTTCTCTTGCCCGCGGTTTTGGAGGTGGGAGGGGTTTCATTACATCAAACTATTTTTTTCCCTCCATTTTAACACATTTTTCTTACCTTACCCGCCCCACCCCCAACCCCCTTCCCCTCCTGTGGACCCAGCTGACCGTGGTGAACACGGACTACCTGCGGAAGATGCACGGGTCCGGAGGTCACGCCAACCACCTGCTGTCCCTCCTGCCCGCCACCCTGTCCCACCTGCTGCAGGGCCAGGGCTTCCTCCACCCGGACCTCGCCCCCCTCCCCTTTCCCCCCAACATCTCCCTGCTGGGATGCCTGCACTCTGCCTGCGACAGCAGCCTCCCTGAGGAAGCCGCCGGCCTTTCCTTCGGGAGGTGGCTGAGGACCAGGAACGACTCTCAGGCTTCTGTCGTACTGAGCAGTCGGAGTGGCGCCTCCTTCACTGCTTCGGAGACAGGAGCTGTGTACAGGATGTTGCTGAACGCGTCCGTGCTGGGTAGTGACGTGTTCGGGTCAAGGTCGCCCGCGCAGACGCTGTGTCAGACCTGGGCGCATCGTCTCTGCCAAGGGCTGGACCTACCGGATCCGTCGACGGAGTCTGGCGACGTCGTCGACTTCAGCGTGTGCGGGCTTGTGCATATACTGCGGTCCTGCGGGGGGTCGGGTTCTTCTTCTTCTTCGCTTCCGCCTGAAGTGGAAAAGATATTTGTTTCCGCTCTGTGTGAGTCTCCCAACGGAGAGTGGTGCTTGGACCTGGGCTCAGTCACCGCCGATGTGCTCTCTGCTTACTTCCAGGTCTTTCAGGACTACGTGTTGCTCTACCTGCTGCAGGTCATCCATGACTACGTCATCACCCAGAACAATCGTGATCTGCTGGTGACCAGACCGCAGCGAGAGTTAGCTCTGGGGTACTACGTCACAACAGGTGCCGACCAATCGGCGACGCACGTGCCGGGTTTGCTGGTGGACTATTGGCTAAAAAGCCCCGGCAGTACAGGAGCGGTGTGGAAAGTGAACACCTGTTTGAAGGATCGGAACATGAACAACAACATGAAAGTCAGAGGTGAGAGCGTTTGTGAAAGGGTGGGAGGACATGAGGGAGAAGGGTGTGGGAATGTATGTATTATATATGAAAGAGAGAGAGGGGGGACGTGAGGGAGAAGGGTGTGGGAATGTATGTATATATATGAAAGAGAGAGGGGGGAGGAGGAAGGTGGTTGGACTGAGGGGCAAGCTTTGACAATCATTTCATCGCTGATTATCTAAACGGAAATTGACGTCATTTTGTTTACTGTGAAATTGTTATGGGCTGTTGATGACGGCCATGGCTGAAACGTTTTGTTGACTTCTTAATTTATTGTTGATCGACACGATCCAGTTTCCTGTTTGGAAGGACAGTGTGTGTGTGTGTGTGTGTGTGTGTGTGTGTGTGTGTGCGAGAGTTCATTTTCCTCTTATTATATTTTCCTCTCTCTACCCCGGAACAGAATTCGGCGGAAGTCAGTTTGCGCCGCAAGGACTGATGCGGGACGACGGCTACTCCGTCCAGTTTTCTGGACGCACCGATTTCTTCCCGGCATGCAAGCCGGTTTCCTGTTGTGCATGCGCAGCACCGGGGCGCTCCGTCCACTACTTCCTGCCCTCGCTGCAGCGCGCGCTCAGCTACACGGATCCTGTGGCCTTGACCTTGTGGGACACAGACCTCTTCCGCTATCGGCTTAGCAAAGGTACGTAGACATACGAAGAAACGAACAAACGTTGCTTATCTTTTTTTCTTCTACTTTCTCTTTTATTCTCTGTGGCTGGTTGCCTGACTGTCTGTCTCTCTCTCGATATATATATATATATATATATATATATATATATATATATATATATATATCCCTCTTTCTCCCCCCACTCTCTCTCCTCTCTCACTCTTTTCTCTCTCTGTTTCTTTCTCTCTTCCCCCCCTCTCTCTCTCTTGTGCTTTTTATTAAAACTATGTCCACAGCTTTTGTTCGTTTTTATTTTTTCTCTTTTTAGAAATGAGAGGAGATGGTATTACAGAGAGTGTATGTATGTACTGTGCTTCTGTTTGCGTGCCTGAATTTGTGTGTGTGTGTGTGTGTGTGTGTGTGTGTGTGTGTGTGTGTGTGTGTGTGTGTGTGTGTGTGTGACGTCGAGCCTTTGTCATTGCGTAGGCTTTCGTGCATGTTTGAATGCGGGCGCGCACTTGCACACATGTTTGGCATGTGCGTGTGCATTTCCTTTTTATGTATTGTTACAGCGATGATTCAGTGTCACTTATTTATTTCGTTCATAGAACGTACGTTGCAGCATCTCTTGTCCTCTGTGATTTAAAATAAAGTCGACTTTATTCGACGAAATTGTTCTAAACCAATGTTTAGAAGAATTACTACCTATTATAACCAAAATCATGAATATATCCTTGACCTCAGGTGTCCCACAGTCCTTTTAGCATGCCTTGGTGTCTCCACTTTTGAAGAAAGCTAGTCTTGATCCCGAAAACCTGAAAAACTGTAGACCAGTATCAAACCTCCCATTTCTGTCTAAAGTTTTAGAACGTATTGTGCTTGGCCAGCTTATGAAACACCTTGAGATCCACAGTCTCCTTGAGCCATTCCAGTCAGCGTACAGAAAGGGAAACAGCACGGAAACGGCCTTATTACGTGTAGTCAATGACCTGTTGCTAGCATCTGATGCAGGCAAGGTATCCATTCTGTCACTGCTGGACCTTTCTGCAGCATTTGACACGATAGACCATGACATTATGGTCAGAAGGTTGTGTGCTGTGTTCGGACTCAATGGTACTGTTCTGAAATGGTTTCATTCCTACTTTTCAGGTTGCACACACTCTGTCCTTGTAAATGGAAACCAGTCTGTTCCGTCTGTGCTCAGATATGGGGTACCGCAAAGTTCCGTCCTGGGACCTGTACTCTTTACAATGTACACACAACGTCTAAGTTTGATCATCCAACAGTCTGTACCTCACTATCATCTGTTTGCTGACGATTCTCAACTGCATGATTCTACTACTCCCTCTGAAATTCCATGTTTAGCTTCTAAATTTAAAACTGGTATAGAAAATGTAGCAAAGTGGATAAAACAAAACAAACTAAAAATGAGTGATGATAAAACAGAACTCATGTTGACTGGTAATAAAAAAAATAAAATAAAAAAAAGCTCAAGCAGATAAATACAACGTCTATCATTTGTTCTGGCATACAAATTTCTTTTTCTAGTTCTGTCCGCAATCTTGGTTTTTACCTCGATTCATCCCTCACGATGGAAACTCATGTGAACCACCTGTGTAAAGTTCTTTACTTTCAGCTTCGTAAGATTAGTAAAATCCGCCCCTTCCTGTCTGTTGATGCCACCAGCAAACTTGCTGTTGCCTTCATTTTATCCCGCCTAGATTATTGTAATTCTCTCTTTGCTGGCCTTCCCAATGATAAACTCTACAAGCTCCAGAAAATACAGAATAGTGCAGCTCGACTCGTCCTTAAAACGTCGAGGAGAGAGAGTGCTACTGCTCTCCTGCGGACACTTCATTGGTTGCCTGTTCAAGGCAGAATTGAATATAAAGTTGCCTGCCTATGTTTTCAGTGCCGGAATTGTGATACCACACCCTCATATCTTTCTGAGTTTGTTAACCCGTACCTGCCAAACAGAACATTGAGATCTCTTGATTCCCCCCAGTTAATTGTTCCCCGATGCTTCCTTAACTCCTGTGGAAAAAAGTCATTTTCCGTCTTCGGCCCAACAACTTGGAATTCTCTGCCTATTGCTCTCAGACAAACAACTCATATATCTACCTTTAAAGTAAATCTTAAAACTTATCTCTTTAAAAAATACTTGTCATAACTAAAATAGTGCTGTTGTCCCAGGCCCATGGCAATGTGAGTGTGTGTGATAGGAGAGTGGAGAGAATGGGGGTGGGTAGATGGATGGTGGTGGTGTGGTTCGAAAGGGAGAATAATCCGATTCTTACCCCTTTTACCTTTTCTATCCGAAATTTTATTTTACAATTTTTACAAAAATCTGTGGCATGCAAATTACAATTGTTCCTTTTTACATGTATGTATTATAAGTGAAAATTGCTGTCATCTCAGCCGTTTAATCATGTGTGTGTCTGTGCGTTGGTGTTAGTGTGAGAGTTGGAGTGTAACCGTTGTAGTATTGATAGTATGTTACTTTGTGAGTTTTATGCATTGTGTTTTTTATAATATTAATGATTCTGTTTTTATGTTTCTACTGTTTTTCATATGCTTTCTTGTTTCACTTTAGGTACTGGATTGTAAAGCGCTTAGAGCTTGTTTATGCTCCTTTATAGCGCTATATAAAAGTAAAATATTATTATTATTATTATACCGGTAATATCATGTTAGCGGCAGATCCGTTTCAGTCATTATAATTATAGCCCTGTTCGTCCGGCTGGACTATAAGCATCAATGTCAGACAGACATTCGACGGGCGCAATAGCCAAGTGGTTAAAGCGTTCGACTTTCAATATGAGGGTCCCGGGTTCGAATCACGGTGATGGCGCCTGGTGGGTAAAGGGTGGAGATTTTTACGATCTCCCAGGTCAACGTATGTGCAGACCTGCTAGTGCCTGAACCCCTTTCGTGTGTAAACGCATGCAGAAGATCAAATACGCACGTTAAAGATCCTGTAATCCATGTCAGCGTTCGGTGGGTTATGGAAACAAAAACATACCCAGCATGCACACCCCCGAAAGCGGAGCATGGCTGCCTACATGGCGGGGTTAAAAACAGTCATGCACGTAAAAGCCCACTCGTGTGCATACGAGTGTACGTGGGAGTTGCAGCCCACGAAAGCACAAGAAGAAGAAAGAAAAGACAGACATTCAGTGAAAAATACGCTGAACGCAATTGCCTAGAGTGAAATATTTTCTTCTATAAATCAGATATATATATATAACAAAAATCTCAAAAACCAATTTCTTCCTGCAGATGCATTCTCGTGGAGCTCGCACTATGACGTCAGCTGTGGTCTGCAGCGGATGACGTCATCGTTGGGTTACGTGGGGTGGCTGGGGTTGCCCGGGCTGACCATGGGTCAGCTGGAGAGTGTGGGCAGTGACCTGAAGAACTGCTCCCTGCCCTCACCACAGTCCTTTGTGAGTTGTGTGTGTTGGAAGCTGGACCTGTGACGTCCTTGTTGGTCTCTTGCGTTATTTTTTGGGTGTGTGTTTTTTTGTGTTTTTTTTTCTTTCTTGGTTTTTGTTTTGTTTGTTTGTTTGGGGGGTAGTGGGCGTCGGGGGAGGAGGGAGGGGGGTAGCACGCTATATTCTTGTCCTCTTTTGAAAATTGATAATTTCACATCGGTAAAAGGATAAAATGGCGATCATCATCATCATCATCGTCGTCGTCGTGGCCGTCGTCATCGTCTTCATTATTATCATTATCATAGAAATAAATATAAAAGTAATGATAATAGTTAATGATAATGAAGATAATGATCATCATCATCAAAATGAAAAAGAAAATAATAGTAATAATAATAATTATGATAATAATATTGATAATCATCACCATCATCATCATCAGCTGCATAATAGTGACGATTTTTTGGAATGCAATTCTCTCTTAGCTGGCCTTTCTTGTGATAACATCTACGATCTCCAGAAGATTCAGTGAAATGCAGCTCGACTCGCCCTTATAAAGTCGAGGATCGGGAGTGCTACAGCTCTCCCGTGAACACTTGATTGGCTGCCTGTTTAACTCACTCAGTACGGCCAGTCTTCTCCTCTACACAGACCCATCGGATGTCCAGTGGGTGTCTGAATGACCCAACCTTTAGCTTCCGTCGTCAGAATTGTGGTATTCTTTGTCAACATTTACCTCTTCAGTATAAGAGCCTTCCGCTTGCAATATTTTGATGGTGGTAATTGGGGTGAAACGCTGTTAACGTCGTCTCTTTCGCCGTTCGTATGGAGAGAGTTAAGCTAGAATGGAATACAGCGTTGCCAGTCTATGCCTTCAGTGCCTGAATTGTCATGCCATTGCCTCATATCTCTCCGAACTTCCCAACCCGTCGCTGGCAAATAGAACATCGAGATCTCTAGACTCCTCTCAGCTAAATGTCCCTCGATACCTCATAAACTCCTGTGGAAAGAGGTCATTCTCCGTGTTTGGTCCGACAACTTTGAATTCTCTGCCTATTGCTCTCCGACAAACAACTGATCTATCAACTTTCAAAGCAAATCTTTAAACTTCTGTCTTTAAAAATACCTGTCATAACTTGAGTGCATCATTGCCAGAGAGGCTGTCCCAGGTCCATGGTAATGTGAGCGGATTATGAATGATTGGAGAGATTGGAGGCGGGATGAGGGGGGTGGTTGGTGGAGGTGTGGTGCGAACGGTTGAACGGTTGCTAATTATTACCCTCTTTACCCCTTTCATAAATCCATTTCTTGCAAATTATAACTTTTCCTTTACACACGTATAAATTCTAACTGCAGTTGCTCTTGCTGAGGTTTTTGTGTATGTGTATTGGAGTTAACAGTTGTCAATCAGAGTGTGTTACTTTGTGGGCAAGTAGTGGTTTTATAACCTTAATGATTGCGCTTTTATGGCTTTGTTTTCTTGTCTTTTTATATGTTTCAACTTCCTCTTATATGCTAACTTGATTCATTTTAAACCCTAACCTGAAGCCCCAAAGGGTGAAAGAAAAATTCCTTCATTCCTTCAGTCATTCATTTGATCCTCTGTACCATACACAGACATGAAGCGGAAGGTGAACACTTATGTTAAGGATCTTTGGCAAGAGGAGTGGAACACCCAGACGGACAACAAGCTCTTCCAGATCCGTCCAGACCTAAAAGAGACCCTCCCTTCGGGGGTGAAGAACAGAAAGGAGGAGTCTGTGCTGTGCAGACTGCGTGCGGGGCACACTTTTTTTTACTCATTCTTACTTGTTGAAGGGGGAAGAGGCCCCTCGATGTATTCCCTGTGATGAGCCTCTCACCGTGAAACACGTGCTCCTTGACTGTTGGGATCTGCATGACGTTAGACACAGACATTACACGGCGGTTTCTTTGAAGACTTTGTTTCGTGATGTCCCTCCGTGGGCGCTGATGGACTTCTTAAAAGAAGTGAACATTTTTAACCAGATTTGAAGTTTTTAAAAGTTAAAAGTTGGTTTTTTTTTAAACTTTGGAGTGGAAAGTTTGAAGTGGTGACTCGTTTTAATTGTTTTTTTTTGTTGTTGTTTTTTTTATCCTTGTAGTAGTTATTAACGCGGCGATAGCCTTGAGATGGCCTTAGTGGTCGGCGAGGCTCTAAGCACCATAATTTCATTTCAGTCATTCATTTATTCCTCCCCCTTCAGATGGACATCGAGCCAGTGACGGGCAGGGTGTGGCGGCGTGTGACGCAGCTGCAGTTGAACGCCGGGATAGGCCCCGATGACGTCACAGGGCCAAGATGGCGGCCGCTGAACGTGACGTACTTGCTGAAGGCAGTGCCCGTGGTGTGGACAGAGAGGAAGGCAATCCTGTCGGATGGGGAGCTGGGCTACTACAACCACAAGGTGAGTGGCGTCACAGTCGCCTCAGTTTCGGACAGAGACGATGAACAAAGTAAAAGCAGTCTTTACTCCGAGAAACCCTTGTGTGCTTACCCTTCTCCCTTTACTATGTGAAGAGTCAGGGACACTGATGACGGGCGCAATAGCCGAGTGGTTAAAGCGTTGGACTGTCAATCTGAGGGTCCCGGGTTCGGATCACGGTGACGGCGCCTGGTGGGTAAAGGGTGGAGACTTTTACGATCTCCCAGGTCAACATAAATTATGTGCATACCTGCTAGTGCCTGAACCCCCTTGGTGTGTATATGCAAGCAGAAGATCAAATACGCACGTTAAAGATCCTGTAATCCATGTCAGCGTTCGGTGGGTTATGGAAACAAAAAACATACCCAGCATGCACACCCCCGAAAACGGAGTATGGCTGCCTACATGGCGGGGTAAAACGGTCATACACGTAAAAGCCCACTCGTGTGCATACGAGTGAACGCAGAAGAAGAAGAAATGGGACGCCGCGCAGAAGAAGTGTTAACCAGGTACCTCACTTGGACCGCTTCATTGTTTTGTTCAGCTTTTACAAATGATATGTGTGTGAAAGGTCGCTCTCCACTCTGATTCACTGGGAATTTATTTTGCTTTCACTTCGCGTACGTACTGTTTCGCCGCTGGGTTTTTTTCCCCCAGTTCGTGACGGCTTGGTTGGCCAGTGCACTGACATGCTTGAGTATTGTGATGGAGGTGTGCGTGTGAAAACAACAGGCATTTTCAGGCATACCTACTTACATGCAAGCATGCTTAGCGGGGATATTTTGTTGCTTATAAATCTCATAAATTCATTTTTCATAGATATGTATGTATGTATGTATGTATGTATGTATATATATATATATATATATATATATATATATATATATATGTTTGTTTGTTTGTTTACTTATGTCATTCATTCATCTGTTTATAAGTCAAAACAGGATGTATGCTGGACCTTCTGGTAAAACGGATTAACGTTGGCCATAATGACCAACATTTTTAATGTACCAAGAAACGAATCATTATGCAGTTGTTGTTTTTTTCCTTTTTACAGACATTCATTAACAATGGCTGTGCATTAATGCACATGAAGAGTTTTCTGTTGTCTGAACATTGAGCGCGTGTGTTCTGAATGCCAGGCCATAGTGGTATGACAAACAATAATCGATTCATCGAGTGCTTCATGATAGCCATTCTCCTGCGTTTATCATTTGCTGTTGTTGTTTTCCTCTCTCAGTTATGTGTTGTTTCCTTCTCTTTTTTTTCCCCCTTATCTTTAAAATGTACCTGAAGCAAGCTGTTCTTCACATATCTATATTTAGACCCCCACCCCCACCACCCAGGAAGCTTTTCAAAACTCATTTGAAGCAAATTATGAAACACGTTTAGTTATATTTAGCTATAGATCGGAAACCTTTTAGAATTTCTCGAAGCATACTGTGACCTATATTTCTGTGTGCATTCAGCCCATCAGACACCGCAGCGTGTGTATGGGAAACATTGATCACGATGTGCACCTGATAAACCTCACAGGTGCATGTGGACTGCTGGTCTAGTGGTAACGTGTCCACCTAGGAAGCGACAGCTTCTGAGTGCACAGATCCGAATCCCACACTCACCATTATTTTCTAACCCTCCACTAGGCCTTGAGAGGGGTGGTCTGGACGCTAATCATTCGGGAGAGCAGTCCGAATTTCACACAAAGAAATCTGTTGTGACTAAAGAACAATACAATACAATACAATACAATACAATATTATACAATGCAATACACGACCAGCCCTACCACAACAGGAAGATGACCAGTCTTTTAACAGTCCTGAGATTGTCTTCCGGTCATGAAATTCTGAGATTGTCTTCCAGTCATTGCGTTTTGACGAATGCCATTATATCATTAGTCTGTCCCTGTACATGCGGCTGGGTGGTTTCTGGTGAAAGACACAGGGCAGAGGGTGGGTGGGCTGTTACACGCTTGCTGATCGTATTATTTTCCTTCAGTTATTGAACATTGATGAATAACATTCACTCCACGTCCCACTGTGTTCCTGTCGCTCTTGTCGCTGATGGCAGCTGGGGGGAATCAAAATAAAGGGACAGGGAGAGTGATGGAGACAAGGGAGACAGAGAGACTGGGAGAGTGATGGAGACAAGGGAGACAGGGAGAGTGATGGAGACAAGGGAGACTGAGAGACAGGGAGAGTGATGGAGACAAGGGAGACAGAGAGACAGGGAGAGTGATGGAGACAAGGGGGAGACAGAGAGACAGGGAGAGAGATGGAGACAAGGGAGACAGAGAGACAGGGAGAGTGAGGGAGACAGAGAGACAGGGAGAGTGATGGAGACAAGGGGGAGACAAGGGATACAGAGAGACAGAGAGAGTGATGGAGACAAGGGAGACAGAGAGACAGGGAGAGTGATGGAGACAAGGGAGACAGAGAGACAGAGAGAGTGATGGAGACAAGGGAGACAGAGAGACAGGGAGAGTGATGGAGACAAGGGGGAGACAGAGAGACAGGGAGAGTGATGGAGACAAGGGAGACAGAGAGACAGGGAGAGTGATGGAGACAAGGGAGACAGAGAGACAGGGAGAGTGATGGAGACAAGGGAGACAGAGAGACAGGGAGAGTGATGGAGACAAGGGAGACAGAGAGAGTGATGGAGACAAGGGAGACAGAGAGACAGGGAGAGTGATGGAGACAAGGGAGACAGAGAGACAGAGAGAGTGATGGAGACAAGGGAGACAGAGACAGAGAGAGTGATGGAGACAAGGGAGACAGGGAGAGTGATGGAGACAAGGGAGACTGAGACAGAGAGAGTGATGGAGACAAGGGAGACAGACAGGGAGAGTGATGGAGACAAGGGAGACTGAGAGACAGGGAGAGTGATGGAGACAAGGAAGACAGAGGGACAGGGAGAGTGATGGAGACAAGGGGGAGACAAGGGAGACAGAGACAGAGAGAGTGATGGAGACAAGGGAGACAGAGGGACAGGGAGAGTGATGGAGACAAGGGAGACAGAGACAGAGAGAGTGATGGAGACAAGGGAGACTGAGAGACAGGGAGAGTTATGGAGACAATGGAGACTGAGACAGAGAGAGTGATGGAGACAGAGGGACAGGGAGAGTGATGGAGACAAGGGAGACAGAGAGACAGGGAGAGTGATGGAGACAAGGGAGACTGAGAGACAGGGAGAGTGATGGAGACAAGGGAGACAGAGACAGAGAGAGTGATGGAGACAAGGGAGACAGAGACAGAGAGAGTGATGGAGACAAGGGAGACAGAGAGACAGGGAGAGTGATGGAGACAAGGGAGACAGAGAGACAGGGAGGGTGATGGAGACAAGGGATACAGGGAGGGTGATGGAGACAAGGGATACAGGGAGAGTGATGGAGACAAGGGAGACAGGGAGAGTGATGGAGACAAGGGATACAGAGAGGCAGGGAGAGTGATGGAGACAAGGGGGAGACAAGGGAGACAGAGAGACAGGGAGAGTGATGGAGACAAGGGAGACAGAGAGACAGGGAGAGTGATGGAGACAGAGAGACAGGGAGAGTGATGGAGACAAGGGAGACAGAGAGACAGGGAGAGTGATGGAGACAAGGGAGACAGAGAGACAGGGAGAGTGATGGAGACAAGGGGGAGACAAGGGAGACAGAGAGACAGGGAGAGTGATGGAGACAAGGGAGACAGAGAGACAGGGAGAGTGATGGAGACAAGGGAACAAGAGACAGGGAGAGTGATGGAGACAAGGGAGACAGAGAAGGAGAGTGTGGAGACAAGGGAGACAGAGAACAGGGAGAGTGATGGAGACAAGGGAGACAGAGAGACAGGGAGAGTGATGGCAGACAAGAGACAGGGAGAGGATGGAGACAGGGAGAGGTGATGGAGACAAGGGGGGACAAGGGAGAGGAGACAGGAGAGTGATGGAGACAAGGGGAGACAAGGGGACAGAGAACAGGGAGAGTGGAGACAAGGGAGACAGAGAGCAGGGAGAGTGATGGACAGAGACAGGGAGTGATGGACAAGGGGGACAGGAGACAGAGGACAGGGAGAGTGATGGCAGACAAGGGAGACGAGAGACAGGGAGATGATGGAGACAAGGAGACAAGAGACAGGGAGAGTGATGGAGACAAGGAGAGAGAGACAGGAGAGTGATGGAGACAAGGGAAGAGAGACAGAGAGAGTGATGGAGACAAGGGAGACAGAGAGACAGGGAGAGTGATGGAGACAAGGGAGACAGAGAGACAGGGAGAGTGATGGAGACAAGGGGGAGACAAGGGAGACAGAGAGGCAGGGAGAGTGATGGAGACAAGGGAGACAGGGAGAGTGATGGAGACAAGGGAGACAGGGAGAGTGATGGAGACAAGGGAGACAGGGAGAGTGATGGAGACAAGGGAGACTGAGACAGAGAGAGAAAGGGGGGAGGGGGGTGAGGGTTGCGAGAGGGAGGTGGATGGCGGTGCTCGCTTGCAAATGTTATTTTCATCCAGTCACTAAGCATTGATGGATGCTGTTCTTTCCAGGGGCTGTTGTACTGGCATCGTTCTGTCGCTAATGGCACTTTGGGGATTAAAATGAAGACAAGAGAGGGAGAGAGAGAGAGAGAGATGATGATGATGATGATGATGATGATGATGATGATGGTGGTGGTGGTGGTGGTGGTGGTGGTTAGCGTTTTTTCAGCCCTAATGCCGTCTTCCAGTCACTGCACATTGATGAGAACCATTTACTCATAGGCCAGCTATATACTCGTATCGCTCTGTTGCTGATGGCAGATGGATGAAAATAAAGTAAAGAGACAGAGAGGAGAGACAGAGACAGAGAGACAGAGCAAATCGACGAGTCCACTATTCTACCACATAATCAACAGTTGAAAAACGACCGATTTTCCCTCATCCTGTATGGCTCCTTTTGTATCTGGATGGGCAGAGGGATCTTCTTCTTCTTCTGCTGCGTTCACTCGTATGCACACGAGTGGGCTTTTACGTGTATGACCGTTTTTGCCCTGCCATGTAGGCAGCCATACTCCGTTTTCAGGGGTGTGCATGCTGGGTATGTTCTTGTTTCCATAACCCACCGAACGCTGACATGGATTACAGGATCTTTAACGTGCGTATTTGATCTTCTGCTTGCATATACACACGAAGGGGGTTCAGGTACTAGCAGGTCTGCACATATGTTGACCTGGGAGATCGTAAAAATCTCCACCCTTTACCCACCAGGCGCCGTCACCGTGATTCAAACCCGGGACCCTCATATTGACAGTCCAACGCTTTAACCACTCGGCTATTGCGCCCGTCCGGGTAGAGGGATAAGGATGCCAGTTTTCCATTTGACCTGGCACTTACAATTCATCAACTGATACCTTCTGTGTATATAAAAAAGGAAAAAGAAAAAAAAAAAAACGTGTAAAGGAAGGAAATCGATTCAGTCAACATGACTGATGTATTTTCAAAAGGCACATTTTGTGTGTGCTGTTGTTGTACATTCGGGTGTCACAGACAGAACATTGCACAAAATATTGGCCCTTCAATTTCAGAATAATAATTATATAGACAGAATAACAAACGTTCAGAATCACATTCATTGCACTTGATAATTCATCAGTGTTTCAGAGTGTTTCGGTCCTGTACCAATCGTACGTGTGTTGCCTACTTCTGCGCAATTGTGTGTCCTATTATTCGCGAGTTTTCTTTGTTTATTTTATTGACTTTTATGTTCTTGATATTTGTTTTTCATTTGCCGTCCATGCCACACGCTGGACAATGTCAATTTGAAATGAACATCTAATCTAGCAGTGGTTGAATCCTCCGATTTCTGCCGAAGATCAAGTAAGGATCGAAACTCTACATGTAGTCAGTCGCCGGAAATGTTGATTTGTTGGCAGTGTGTAGGCCCAGCGGAGTGATCAGAAAAGAAACGGAGTGAAGGGAAAAAAGCTGAAAAAACAACAACAGGTAAATGTATTTGATTTTTGTTTCCAGTTCACCTCCGATTGACTGTGGAACGTTTCTTGAATAACATGGTGAACATTCACTGTCATTTTACGCCCAGCGCATAGGAAAAACCTCTAGCAAACACCTTTCAAACATTATACAGGGCAACTCATACGGGACATTATCACGTGAGATTATGCTTCATGACATCTGATATATAGGGTGTTATTTTTGGATCAAACACATCTGAAGCTACACACACACACACACACACACACACACACACACACACACACACACACACACAGACCTCTGTCTATGTATCGTTTCCAACGGATATTTTAAAGAAATGCTGTTGACACTTTAGTCGTGATTTCTAAACATGAGCAACGCCAAAGAGATATTTATAAACGCCTGTAATGAATACGGATATCAATATGGTCTGTCAGTTGCCTTGAAACTTCCAGGAACGCCACATAACTATTTTATGAATACCTGAACTAATTCATTATTTACGGACATCAATATGGTGTCTCGGTTACTTCCAAGCTTCACCGCCTTATTTCTAAAGGGGACGCTCACTCACAGTCTGACAACCCAACAATGCCATTCGTGTTGTCAGTAGGGGGCCAAGTGGGTGTGGTCTCGTATATTATGAAGCAGAACAAGCACCACTAAACACCACCGTAGCGACATAGCAACAGTCCAGGCGCTCTCTCTCTCTCTCTCTCGCTCTGTGTGTGTGTGTGTCTGTGTGTGTCTGTGTGTGTTTGGATGATTATCGACACTTGCATAAAATTGGAGATTTTAATCACTGTGATTTAAAGAAAGCCTTACCTTCTTTTAAACAATATGTTACCTGCCGCACACGACTGGACGAGACAATCGACTTATGTTGTGGGAACATTCCTAATGCCTACAACTCTGTTCCTCCAGCACCAGTGGGTGCATCTGATCATGATATTGTTCATTTAATCCCAGCCTACGGACCAAAGATAAAGACAGAGCCGATTGTGAAAAAGTGTGAAAGTTTGGACGTCAGAGAGTGTGGATGAACAGAGAGGATGTTTTGATTGTACTGACTGGCGTTGACTGGCCCATGTGAAAATGTTCATGAAGCAGCTGATGTTGTTACCTCTTATATCAGTTTCTGTGAAGACATGATAATTCCAACAAAAACAATTAAACTTTTCCCCAACAACAAACCATGGATCTCAAAGTCTCTCAAAACCATTTTAAACGAGAAAAAGGTAGCGTTTCAGTCAGGGAACAAGAAGGATAGGAAACTGGTACAAAAGAAGCTTAGATGGGAATTAAGGAGGGACAGAGAAAATTAATATCAAAAGTAGAGCAGCAGTTTCAGACAGGAAGAATGGCAGATGCACGAGATGGGTTAAAATTATCACTGGAGAAACGAAAAGGAAAAGTCACTTGTGAAATGAAAAGGGATGGACAGCTTGGTTTTTCAAACAAACTTAATGATTTCTACTGTCGCTTTGAAAGGAATGATCTGGGAAGGGAACTGGATAGTGTTACCTCACAGCTGCAGGAAAAGATCAAAGATAGAAACACAGGCCAGGACTTTAAGATCGATGCAAAAGTTGTTGAATCTTTATTTTTGAATCCGAATGTCAAGAAGGCAATAGGCCCAGATGATATCTGCGGAAGATTACTGAAAATATGTGCTTCCCAGCTAAGTGACGTGTTCTGCAGAATTTTCAACTGGTCTCTCAAGGACTGCTCTGTCCCCAACATTTGGAAAAAATCCACAATCTGTCCTATCCCCAAGAAAAAGAACCCTGTGTTGCACTGGATGATTACCGCCCTGTTGCCCTGACTTCAACAGTGATGAAATGCTTTGAAAAAATTGTTCTCCGCCATCTACTTTCTTTTACTAAACAGCATCTTGACCCTCTTCAGTTTGCTTACAAACCACACAGAAGTATTGATGATGCTATTATAACCCTCCTTTATAATGCTTTCCTTCATTTAAATAACACAAGATCTTTTGTTCGTATTATTTTTGTTGACTTCTCTTCCGCTTTTAACACAATACAACCTCATCTCCTTGCCCTCAAACTGCTGGGCTTGGATGCTGATCCGAAACTTACTTTTTGGATAGTAAGTTTTCTTCTCAATAGAACTCAGTCCGTCCGCTTTCATTCTGCCCACTCTTCTCTAAAGTCTACTTCTACTGGTGCACCCCAAGGTACAGTACTGTCCCGTGTCCTATTTACACTGTACACAAATGACTGCAGAGGCACGGGGGAAACTCCTGTCATTAAATCTTCTGATGATTCAGCTATTGAAGATCTGTCCAACTCTGATGCTATCTACTTTAATGAAATCAAAAAGTTCTGTACTTGGTATGAGGAAAACTATCTGGATCTGAACGTATTGAAAACAAAAGAAATGTTGATAGATTTTCGGAAAGACCCCTTGCCTGTAGCTAACCTTGTTATAGATGGTCAAACAGTGGAGAGGGTAAATGAATATAAATATTCAGGTACTATCTTAGACAGTAAGCTGACTTTTGACAGGAATGTTGATTCCATTCACAAGAAATGACAATCTAGAATATTTTGTTTGCAGAAACTAAGGAATACTGGTATAAATTCCAGTATTCTTCAAAGTTACTATCGATGTTGCATCGAGTCCGTGCTCACAGTTTCATTTTGTGCTGGTATGGAAGTTTGGGAGTGAGGAGTAAGCGTGTTTTGAATGATGTCATGAGTGAGTGCAGTAAAATTGTGGGAGTGAAGCAAGCTAGTATGCAAGAGCTGTATGAGAAGCGAGTGGTTCACAAAAGCAGACAGATAGCAACTGAAGACACCCATAGTTTAGCAAAGTACTATGGGCTGCTGCAATCATGACGACGCTACAGAACTTTTAAATTGAAATCCAGAGCACTGAAGACTTTTATTCCACGTTCAATCCACCTTTTAGATTCTTGATAATTGTGTGTGTGTGTGTGTGTGTGTGTGTGTGTGTGTGTGTGTGTGAGCGCGCGCGCGCGCTTGTGCGTGTCTTTCTCTGTGTGTCACTGTGTGTGTATGCGTGCACGAGCAGGCGCGCGCCTGTATGTGTGAATGTGCGTGCGTGTGCTTTCATGTGAGTTCGTGTGAAAGTCCGTGCATGATAGGTTGTACCTTGCTTTAGTCACTGTCTTATTTAGCTTAAAAACACATGACGATGGTTGTTATAAATGTGCAATATGTAGGGTGAATGTGTAATATGCAGGACGAATGTTCAATTCAATAATATGCCTGATGTTAAAGATAGGTTGTACCTTGCTTTAGTCACTGTCTTATTTAGCTTAAAACACATGACGATGGTCGTTATAATTGTGCAATATGCAGGACGAATGTTCAATACAATAATATGCCTGATGTTAACTTTAAAAAAAAAATATATATAGATGTTAATAATTACGTTGTGATAATAATTAATTACAATTATTTTAAAGCTAATATGTGAAATACTTTTATTTGAAACATATGTTTATTACTCCTGTTTAATCAAGTAATGTTTAATGTTGTATTTCTGTGTGTGTACTGATTGTCTTGTTGTGTTTTGACGCACCTGATGCAATTTATCTTATGAGATAATTCAGTTATTCTTATTTTAATTATAACCAGTGTGCAATATAGTATGTCATGCTCACAATCATATTCAAAATAATGTTTATTTTATTTCATTTTATCTATTATTATTTATTTATTTTTATTTATTTGCCTGCAATGTGTGGAAAGAATGTACGAAACAATGTATGTGATATTTTTACATGTGTGTCTTTGTTATAATCCTAATAACTGTTGTTGTTGTTGTTTTTACAGTGATGGTCTCCATGTTGTTTACTTGTCTATGTTGTGATAATGCACCTGACCAAATTTCTCTGATTGGAGATAATAAAGTTTTTCTTTTCTTTTCTTATGTTATCTTATCTAATTAACCTCCCTGTCTCAACCATTACTTTATGTAAACCAAGTCTTACATATCCTGGGGGTTGCTCATGGAATCATATTCCTGAAATTAAATATATATATATATATATATATATATATATATATATATAAGATAACTGAACTAAAAAAAAAAATCAAAAATGAATTTTCGTTATTTTGTTACCAATCTTTTAAATTTGACACAACTGACTCCAAAAATGTATTGATGATTCAGTATTTATCATGGTATTCTATTGTCTCTTCTCCCATCTGTGTGTGTGTGTGTGTGTGTGTGTGTCTGTCTGTCTGTCTCTCTCTCTCTCTCTCTCTCTCTCTCTCTCTCATATTTTTATTTTGTATGTATTTTCTATGTTTGTTTATTATCTTTTTCACCTTGAGGGCTGGATGCTTGAAAAGGTAATAATGTTTATTCCATTTTCCACATGAAATAGAATTCGTTCGCCTTCCTGTCCCCCCCCCCCCCCCTCTCCCCCCCCCCTCCCCCCCCTCTCTCTCTCTTTGTTGGCGGGTCGCGCGCACTCATACACCCTCACAGGTGGAATTTGTTTTTATCACCTGAACTGTTCCAAGGACATGAGGGATGTGTGAGTACAGTCTGCTGTCAGTCTATCACCTGAACTGTTCCAAGGACATGAGGGATGTGTTCCAAGGACATGAGGGATGTATGAGTACAGTCTGTTGTCAGTCTGTTACCTGAACTGTTCCAAGGACATGAGGGATGTATGAGTACAGTCTGCTGTCAGTCTATCACCTGAACTGTTCCAAGGACATGAGGGATGTGTGAGTACAGTCTGCTGTCAGTCTATTACCTGAACTGTTCCAAGGACATGAGGGATGTATGAGTACAGTCTGCTGTCAGTCTATTACCTGAACTGTTCCGAGGACATGAGGGATGTATGAGTACAGTCTGCTGTCAGTCTATTACCTGAACTGTTCCAAGGACATGAGGGATGTGTTCCAAGGACATGAGGGATGTGTTCCAAGGACATGAGGGATGTATGAGTACAGTCTGCTGTCAGTGTGGCGGACACCACCCCAGTTCTCTTTCCTTCTGTCTCTGACTGATCCTTTGGTCACCGCTGTTTCACGCTGACTTGCTGTTTTAGACCTGACTTGCTAACTAACGTTTTAGGTGTGTGTGTGTGGTGGGGGGGGGGGGGGCGTATGTGTATGTCTGTGTTTGTATGTGTGTGTATGGGTGTGTGTTTGCATTTGTGTGTATATAATATATATGTGTGTTTGCTTGCGTTTGTGTGTGTGTGTTTGTGTGCGCCTGTGTGTTTGCGTACGTGTGTACATGTGTGTTTGTGTGTGTGTGTGTGTGTGTGTGTGTGTGTGTGTGTGTGTGTGTGTTGAAGTGGGGTGAAGGTGGAAGGGTGACGGGTCCTGTTGCTGTGTGTGGTTACAGGAAAATTGAAGAAATTCATTAGTTATTTTTGTGACTGAAATGATCACACTTGGCAAAACAGGTTTTGTGTCCAGGCTTGCAGTGCAAAAGCACGCATGCCTTAGAAAGAGATTTAAGAACAGTTCGTGCCCAACTTTGCTTATTCAAGTATTGTGCAACAGGCAGTGTGTATCATTTTGAAATATTTCAAACTGTGCTTTAGTATTTATCTTTCTTTTTTTTCTTTTTAACTGTCTCTCTTTCTCTTTGTGACATCATGCTAATGGTGATCCGACGAGCTTTTTTTCTTCTGTTGCGTGGTTTAACCCTTTCACCGCCAGTCAATTTAGAGTACAAAATTCCCTTGTGGTATAAACACAAAAAAGACAGTGGTTAAGAATAGCTGGGGATTCCCTCTGCGATGTATAAAAAATATGGCCTATCCTACCACCGAACATTAAGAGCAGTAGGTTCATGGATAACAGACCAATGAATGGTCACCTTTCAGTGGCATGGGTCCTCTACCACGCCTGTGCATAAATGCGAGCTTGGCGGTGAAAGGGTTAAAAAAAAAAACAAAAAAAAAAACGTTTGACGCTGTCTCTAGACGTCACAGCGTAGATGTGTGAGAAGTATGCTACTGTACAGTAGGGAGTGATTGAAGGATCATCAAATCTGTCCACACTGACTGGTCATTGTTTTCATCACGTCGGGAACTGGAGTAGTTCTGTGTTCTTTACTGCACGCACATTTCCTTGCACACTCACACTCTCGCCAGCTCTTGTTCACAGACTAACTAAATGTGTCACTGAGAACTTGGTCGAAGAGAAGAAAAGAAGAGGTTTTGTTATTTTTAAGAGTTTCAGTTTCAGTTTCACTTTCTCAAGGAGGCGTCACTGCGTTCGGACAAATCCATACACGCTACACCACATCTGTTGAGCAGATGCCTGACCAGCAGCATAACCCAACGCGCTTAGTCAGGCCTTGAGTGCATGCTTACATATTTGTGTACCTATGAAAGGGGATTTCATTTTACGTAATTTCGCCAGAGGACAACACTCTCGTTGCCATGGGTTCTTTTTCAGTGCGCCAAGTGCGTGCTGCACACGGGACCTCGGTTTATCGTCTCATCCGAAAGACTAGACGCTCAGTTTGATTTTCCAGTCAAACTTAGGAGAAAGGGCGAGAGCGGGATTCGAACCCACACCCTCACGGACTCTGTGTATTGGCAGCTGAGCGTCTTAACCATTCTGCCACCTTCCTCCTGTTTTTAAGAATAAAGAATTAAAGGAACAAAATCTACGATTCAACAAAAATAAGAACAGAAAAACAGGCATCGTTGCTCTGCGCATTCCAGTTAAACAAACGAGATTCAAGCCAGGTAATACTCGTTGGGTTTGGTTTTGTTTGTTTTTCATCTTCATCGGATATCCTAAACTTCAGCTTAACTCACTCAGTACGGCCAGTCCTCTCTTCTCTACACAGATCCCTCGGATGTCCAGTGGGTGTCTGAATGACCCAACCTTTAGCTTCCGTCGTCAGAATTGTGGTATTCTTTGTCAACATTCACCTCTTCAGTGTAAGAGCCTTCCGCTGGTAATATTTTGATGGTGGTTATTGGGGTGAAACGCTATTAACGTCGTCTCTTTCGCCGTTCGTACGGAGAGAGTTAAATCGGAGACTTGGGTTTGGGTGTTGTTTGCAACGATTTCGACATCGTATGGGCCTCGTTCTTCTGCTTGTTCTCTTCTCTTTCAGGCTTGCACGACGGCTTCGCAGCTTGGTGGGTGGTGGGACGCCAGGCACTTTGGTCAACGACCTGGGTAGCTCTTAGTCGGTAATTTCTCATTTTCAGCCTAATCGGAGACTCACTTTAAAGCTTCGAACGGAAGCCCGTATATGTTCTTTTTTCTTCTTTTTTTTTCTTTTTTTTTTATTAGGACAGCGCCGTTAATGAAATAATTATAGCTGAGTGATGTGGGTGCTCAGTCACATCGAAATGAAGCTATGCAGGAAGTTGTAGCTTCCGGTGACGTGACGTCATGCAACGTGGAGGGATTGAGTTCAATCCAGTTCTTGATCTCTGCCAACCCACACTGCCCAGTGTGTGTGTGTGTGTGTGTGTGTGTGTGTGTGTGTGTGTGTGTGTGTGTGTGTGTGTGTGTGTGTGTGTGTGTGTGTGTGTGCGAGAGAGAGAGAGAGAATTTCTTTATCCCTTATCGTCGAAGGAATGCTTCCCAGTTGAGTTCGCGCAGCTGACTCTGTGAACTAAAAGATTAGAATCAATATTAAGAAAAAGAAGAATGAGGAGAGGAAACGTGTGTGTGTGTGTGTGTGTGTGTGTGTGTGTGTGTGTGTGTGTGTGTGTGTTGGTGGCGGCGGGTGAATGGGCTATAATCACACAGCCAAAAAAGGAAGGGACAGAACTCCAGCAAAGCAACCTTCACGGAACGAAGACCCAGCCCTGAACAACGTCACCTTCAGGGCTTTTGGGGCACAGCTTGTTAAACTTCACGTTGGGAGAAAGGGGGTGAAAGCAGTGAACGCAGTATTAGGATGGTCAGTTTCAGTTTGAAGGAAGTGTCAAAGAGTGCGGGCTATTCTTCATATTTGTATTTGTATTTCTTTTTATCACAGCAGATTTCTCTGTGTGAAATTCGGGCTGCTCTCCCCAGGGAGAGCGCGTCGCTACACAACAGCGCCGCCCTTTTTTTTCCCCAGCGTGTAGTTTTATTTGTTTTGTTTTGTTTTCTATCGAAGTGGATTTTTCTTCAGAATTTCGCCAGGAACAACCCTTTTGTTGCCGTGGGTTCTTTTACGTGCGCTAAGTGCATGCTGAACACGGGACCTCGGTTTATCGTCTCATCCGAATGACTAGCGCCCAGACCACCACTCAAGGTCTAGTGGTAGGAGGAGAAAATGTCGGCGGCTGAGCCGTGATTCGAACCAGCGCGCTCAGATTCTGTCGCTTCCTAGGCGGACGCGTTACCTCTAGGCCATCACTCCACTTACCATACACTACATCTGTTGTTAAAAAAACAACAACAGAGGAACAGATGTCTAATCTTGGCATAAAACCAACACACTGATCAAGCCATGAAAGCGGTGAAAGTGACTGTGAAGACACAGGAGAGGAATATATGGGCATCCCCAGGCGGGATGACGTGTGTTTCTTTTCTGATTACCGCTATTGTTTTCCCCTTGTTTCCATACCCCTCTCCTTCTTAACTCACTCAGTACGGCCAGTCCTCTCTTCTCCTCTACACAGACCCCTCGGATGTCCAGTGGGTGTCTGAATGACCCAACCTTTAGCTTCCGTCGTCAGAATTGTGGTATTCTTTGTCAACATTCACGTCTTCAGTATAAGAGCGTTCCGCTTGCAATATTTTGATGATGGTAATTGGGGTGAAACGCTGTTAACGTCGTCTCTTTCGCCGTTCGTATGGAGAGAGTTAATACCTCTTTCTCTTCTCCGTATGTTCTGTGTTCACTTCGTCGTCATTGTCTTCTGATAACTTTATCGTCTCCCTTCTTCCTTCCTTCCTTACCTCCCCCGTCCTCTAATCCCATCTTCTCTTCAGTTCCTCATTGTTCCCCTTGTCTGGAGAACACACACACACACACACACACACACACACACACACACACACACACACACACACACACACACACACACACACACACACACACACACGCACACACACACACACACACACACACACACACACACACACACACACACACACACACCTCGATCGATCAGTTCGATCGATCAGTAACAATAAGCACGCGCGTCCTGTGTGCTTCTTGTCCGATAATGAGCGAGACATAACCTCTCTCTCTCTCCCTCTCTCTCTCTCTCTCTCTGTCTCTCTCACTCTCTCTCTCTCTCTCTCTCGCGTTCGATTCCCCGCGTTTGGTGAAAGACAACAGCAGTATGACAGCCCTGTGTTGTGTGCCGGTGGACGAGAGCGCTGTGGAACATCACCCAAGTCCTCATCAACCACAAAGGAGGCTGGCTGGTCAGATCCGACGTTGGAGCCTTCTTCTTCTTCTTCTTGTGTGTGTGTGTGTGTGTGTGTGTGTGTGTGTGTGTGTGTGTGTGTGTGTGTGTGTGTGTGTGTGTGTGTGTACCCTTAATGTCTGTCGATATTGTGTCCCCTCCCCTCCCCCTTGGCATAGAACAAGCGAGTAGTTCACGTGGAAAAGGACACGCTGTGCTAATTAGTACAAGACTTTGCAGGTGATCTTTTTTTTTCTTTTTGTGCAGGTTTATTTTATTTTATTTTATTTTATTTTATTTTTTGCATGTGTTTTTCGTTCCTTTTCCTGTCACTTTCACACACACACACACACACACACACACACACACAACACAGAATAAATATACGCCCGCGCGCGAACACACACACACAGGCACACACACACACACAGCACAGAATAAATATACGCCCGCGCGCGTACACACACACACACACACACACACACACACACACACACACACACACACACACACACACACACACACACACATAACACAGAATAAATATACGCCCGCGCGCGTACACACACACACACACACACACACACACACACACACACACACGCTCGCGCGCCCTCTCTATCACTCTCACCATCCTCGTAGCAAAAATACCGGTTTGGTATTTCCATTGGAAAACACGATTATTTCAGTCAACTATTCGATAACCGAAACAGTTTCACAGACACGGCCTTTTTTCTTCTCCCTTCAGGGCAAACTATGCCGGAACATAATATTACTGTTCACTGATACTATTATCACAACTACTGCTATTATTGTGGTTGTGAGTGTCAGTGTTGTGACAGTTGTGTTTAGTTGTTTGTGTTGTTATTCTTATTGTTGTTAATTTATTGTTGCCTTTTTTTCTTTCTTTCTTCATCTTCTTTTTTTATCTTGTTTTTTTTTTAGGAAGAAATGTACAGAGATGAATGTACTGCCTCAGTTGTGGATTTAACTCACTCAGTACAGGCCAGTCCTCTCTTCTCCTCTACACAGACCCCTCGGATGCCCAGTGGGTGTCTCTATGACCCAGCCTTTAGCTTCCGTCGTCAGAATTGTGGTATTCTTTGTCAACATTCACCTCTTCAGTGTAAGAGCCTTCCGCTTGTAATATTTTGATGGTTGTAATTGGGGTGAAACGCTGTTAACGTCGTCTCTTTCGCCGTTCGTATGGAGAGAGTTAGCGTCGTGTTTTGCAGTAATGATTGTGGAACGCGCGTGTTAGTTCCTGCGTGCGTGCTTGCTTGCTTGCGTAGCCTGTGGGGAGGTGTGAGTACGGGGAGCGAGCAAGCGCGAGCCGCCCTTCTGTTCTGTGACTTTTAGGTGTGGAGTGGCTGCTGATTTACGTATTTCTAACTCCACATGTAGATGCCAAAGAAAGAATCTGGCTGGGTGCGCACATGATTTTTTTTTTTTTTTTTTTTTTTTTTGACTCACTGATGTAAACAAAGTGAGTCTATGTTTTAACCCGGTGTTCGGTTGTCTGTGTGTGTGTGTGTGTGTGTGTGTGTGTGTGTGTGTGTCTGTGTGTCCGTGGTAAACTTTAGCATTGATATTTTCTCTGCAAATACTTTTGTCAGTTGACACCAAATTAGGCATAAAAATAGGAAAAATTAAGTTCTTTCCAGTCATCTTGTTTAAAACAATATTGCACCTGTGGGATGGGCACAAAAAAATTTAAAAATGAAGCTTAATTATATGCAAACTGCATTTACTGTTATATTTATATTTTTTGTATTCTCTAAACTTGGCACTTTGATCTGATATTCTGACACAACAACAAGAGCAGTCATTATTATCATTTTTTTTTGTTCAAACAGGAACTTCTTTTGCTAAGCATGGAAGTTTTACTTATTTTGCAAACGTTTTGGTGCAGATAGTAAAAAAGGGGACTTAATTTGCTTTAAACTGATCTTTCTCATCTTAAACATTACATTTTGAAATTATACTCAATACATAAAAAGCTTGTGTGATTTACTCTCAGTGTACAGGGCTTTTTTCTTTCTTTTTTTTAAGCGCGAAGCTTTATAATAACAAATACAGAACACATTTTAACGATTAGATTTTTTTTTTAAAGTGTATCACAAGTGAGTCTTGAAGGCCCTTGCCTCTCTTGTTTTATGTGTGTTGACTCACAGTCGTGGTAGTTTTGTCACGGTCTGATATTTTAAAAGGAAGGGTAATTTTCATTTTGAGGATGGGATTGCTTGAGTTGACATGTCGACGTGACTGCTTGCATTTTTTTTTTTTTTTTAATTCATGTTCCCAGCAGTTGGAGATCAGCCTGGTGTGTGGGTGGAATGTAAGTGGTGTGTGTGTGCGTGTGTGAGTGTGCGCACCCTTTTCCCACTACAGCCAGTACCTTAGGGGTGGTCAGTCTTCACGGTCATTCACCCCGGAGTGTGAGCGAGGGGAAGATGCTGATCCCCGAAGACACAGAAACATGTATCGGTTCATGTTGACTGGAAGTCAGTCCAGCTTTGTACAACAGTACGCATCGTGAGAGTTTTACAATTACATACCCCCGGGCATGTCACCCGTATATGTGCACTTTCCTTCCCAAAGGTTGCAGTTGGATGTTATTTTAAACGGGTGTGACGCTGACAAGAGGCGCCAGCTTTGACTCGCCACCGACATGGAGGAGTCTGGTGATGAGTTTGCTTTTTTGTTGTTGTTGTTGGTTGTTTTGTTGTTGTCTTTTCTTTTGGTGTGGCGCCCCGAAGACTTTTCACAGAGCAAAGGGAGAAGAAGAATTCTGCCATTCTCAGGTTTGAACGAAAACTCAACATCACTGCCCGGCTGACTTCCCTTTGGGCATTTGTGAATTGACGTCACTTCTCAAGCCCAAGCTTCTTGTTGCTCCATTTCTCCCCCAAGACTTTGTGTATTGATCGCTGTAGTTTGTCGTGTTTATTGGATCAAAACGTTTAAACCAACTTCACGACTGTGATTTGGCCAATGAACGTTGTCTCTCTTCCTCAGCTGGTTGTCATTCACGACTGTGATTTGGCCAATCATTTTCAGACGCAAGGGCCAATCAGATTCAGATTTATGCAGTTTGGGTGTCTCTTTTAAAGTGAAAGTATTTGACTGGATCAGGTGTAAGCTGTGTTTGTTTAGAAATGCCTAAATTATTATCAGTCGGAAAACTTTGATTGTTCGTTTTACTTCACTGTCATGTCAAGAGAGCACCCAGGTTGAACTGTGCATCTGAAAAGATGATGAATATGGACCTGAAATAGTTTTGACATTCCCGACATCATATAGCTTTTAGACAGAAGTATTTTTGATATACAAACTTATTTCTACAAAATTTGTTGTAAAGACTCGCCAGAACGTCTTGCTGAACCAGTTTTCTATAACAAAAGAATTCAAATAGGACAAAAGATTACTAACTCTGGAAAGTTGGTAGACAAAGGGTTTGCTGTCAGCACACTTCTCAAAAGAAAACGGTCACTTTATGCAATATGAAGATTTAAACAAAATTATCGTGTGAATAGTGACTTTCTTAGTTTTTGTGGCTATAGATTTGCAATATTGGAGTATATAAGAAAAACTAATATGGAATTAGATAATAATGAACGCATGACTGCGTCACTTTGTCTCAAAACTTTAAATGTCTGTTGTCAACGAATCCAGAGTGTACCATGACTCCCTCATCGAGAATGCTGAAAATGACTTGAAGAATTGTTTCCTGTATTTAAATAAACTGTCTGATGTTAAAATGAAATGGTTTTTCAAATGAGAACTATCTATAGATGCATAGGGACAAATGTTATTTTCAAGAAAATGGGATTATTAGTGACAGTTGTATCATTTGTCCGTATGCATCTATGGATGATTCTTCCAGTAATTTCCAGCATTAAGTTCACGAACACACACACGTACACACATACATACGTACGTACGTACGTACATACATACATACAGACAGACAGACAGACAGGCAAGAGAGAGAGAGAGGTGGGGGCGAACAATAGACCTTCCATTCAGATTGATTTCGCAGATTCTCCATCATATCCTCCCCCCTCCCAACCCTTCTCCTCCCTTCCGGCCCCCAAGTTCCCCCATGTCTCCACACCCCACCCCCACCCCACCCACCCAACCCGCTACTTCCCCCCCCCTTCGTTCGCCCTGTCCTTTCTTCCACTTCACCCTTCTTTACCTCATCCAGGCCTGAAAGAACAGCGGCTAGACATTGGATGTGGAAACAAACCATCTTTTCATCAGTTTGATGGAATCGGATACCCTCAACTTGACTGAACCCGCTTTCTCAATGGTAGTCTCAGCAAGCAGTAATGTTTTCCAGAACTCTTTTTTTTTTCCCCCATAGATCTGGCAGTGCTATGCCAAGAAATTGGTCTGACGCGCGTTAGGCTTTTTTTCTGTCTGTATGTCTGTGTTTATGACTGTCTGTCCGTATGTCTGTCTGCCTGTCTTTCTGTCTGTCTCTATCATCAGAAATACATGATTATTTTGTTTAGTTCTGGTTTTGCTTTTTAACCGCTTTTGGGGAGTCTTCTTCTTCCTCGTTCTGCACTTCCTTCTTCAATTTCTTCCTCTTCTTTTTTGAATATTTTATTTATTGATTATGTTTATTTCATTTTGACTTTTGTGAAGGCATGGTGAAATGAAGCTTTTAGCTTATCATTTAACCCTCAGTAAAACATAGTTCGAGTTCGAACTCTTTCTTATTCTCTCTCTCTCTCTCTCTCTCTCTCTCTCTCTCTCTCTCTCTCTCTCTCTCTCTCTCTCTCTCTCTCTCTCTCTCTCTCTCTTGTTTTTGTATAAGGCTTTCAAACTTAGAGAAATAGTCACTTCGTGAAATGAATATGATTATGTTTTGTTATCTGCATTTATGCTTGTTTGCTTATGTTGTCTTATTGAGTTGTGTAATGTTCATATTAACCCCTTCACTTGGGGCTGAGGCCTATATGTGAATATAAACCATTTCCGTTTCCGTTTCCGTTTCTCTCTCTCTCTCTCTCTCTCTCCCTCTCTCTCTCTCCCTCTCTCTCTCTCTCTCTCCTCTCTCTCTCCCCTCTCTCTCTCCCTCTCTCCCCCTCTCTCTCTCCCTCTCTCTCTTCTCTCCCCCTCTGTCTCACTCTCTCTCTCTCTGTCTCCCTCTCCCTCTCTCTGGGTCGCTTGCTGTCTATATCCATCTATAATATGTCTTTCTCTGTTCATTTATTTTGTGAGAATTTAAAACAGACTGAGTGGATGGAAAGAATTTGTGGAAGAACTAGAAAACTGTTCATCTTTTTTTTTTCTTTCTTCAACATCCGTCTGTTTATCTGTCCGTCGATCTTTCTATCTATCCACATCTCTCTCTATTATATCAATCTTCAGTATCTGTCTCCTAACCAATCTGTCTGTCCGTCTATTCACACACACACACACACACACACACACACACACACACACACACACACACACACACACACACACATATATATATATATATATATATGTCCATCAAACCAAATTCTCTAGCTCGCCGTTTTTCTCCCCCCCCCTCCCCCCTCCTCCCCCTTCCTCCCCCACTCTTCTCCACCCTCTCCTTCTCACTTCCACTTGTCTCTTTCTCCCTACGTAGCCTAGAAGGAGTGTGTGGAGGAGGGGGGTAGAGGAGGTGCTGGGCAATGTGTGTGTGTGTGTGTGTGTGTGTGTGTGTTGGGGCTCATGTACGTTTATGTGTATTTGACTGTGCTTTCATATCTGTGAAGCTGCATGTTTGGTGCATATTTGTTATGCATGTGTGGGTGTATGTGTGAATGTGTGTCTTCATGTTTTACATTTATTTGCTTATTTATCATCATTGTTGTCTTATTTATTTATTTTTTAAATTATTATTACTATTATTACTGTCATTATTATTATTATTACTACCTTTTTGTTTCATATTATAATTATTGTTTATTTATTTATCTATTTATGTATTTATTTACTTATTTATGTACGCTTATCTATTATTTATTCACCTCTTTTTTTTTTCTTTTTTTTCTCAAGGCCTGACTAAGCGCGTTGGGCTACGCCGCTGGTCAGGCATATGCTTGGCAGATGTGGCGTAGCGTATATGGATTTGTCCGAACGCAGTGACGCCTCCTTGAGCTACTGAAACTGAAACTGAAACTCTTTCTCCCCCTGTTTCTGCCACCCTCTCTCTCTGTCTCTTTGTCTCTCCCGCCCCGCCTCCCTCACTATCTCTCTCTTAACTCACTCAGTACGGCCAGTCCTCTCTTCTCCTCTACACAGACCCCTCGGATGTCCAGTGGGTGTCTGAATGACCCAAACTTTAGCTTCCGTCGTCAGAATCGTGGTATTCTTGGTCAACATTCACGTCTTCAGTATAAGAGCCTTCCGCTTGCAATAGTTTGATGATGGTAATTGGGGTGAAATGCTGTTAACGTCGTCTCTTTCGCCGTTCGTATGGAGAGAGTTAAATCTGGCTTCAGATTCTCTGGGTCTTGACGATCATTGATATCCTCGAAAAGCGACCTAACATCGATGGTGTTCCCTGTGGACTGCCGACACTGGGACTGCGACAGAGGAACCCGGGTGTGGCTGAGTATGGGGGACTCTGAATGAGCGGCGCGGGAGTGATGCCACGTAGACGGTGCACATGATGGAGCAGCAAAAAAAAAAAAAAAAAAAAAGAAGAAAAGAAGAAAGAGAAAAAAAGAAGAAAAACAACAACAGAAATCCCCGTAAAGCATGCAATACAATCTTATCTCTGCAGGAACAGAACTGTGTGACATGGGCTTGAGATGTTCCAAATAGTTTGTACAAAGTTGGTTTGGGGGATAGTTTACGATACAAAAGGTGTGGGAGATGTCAGACTGATATAATATTCATCAGAATCTAAACAAAGACTTGTATACTGCTTCAAACATGATTGGTACTGTGCTTTGGGTATACATGAGCTTATCAATGTATATATGCAACATAGAAAACATCATTGTCGCCTGTTGCGTAGTAATGTCGCTTGTTGTGTATTTCTGTTACATAAATAACATTTCTGTCAGAAGAACTTTGGCTATATTTGGAATTAGAATGTCGTCTTTGAATTATAATTTCTTACAATTTAGCAGCCGCGCAAATGCAAAAGATTCTTCTTGTTCCTTCTGTACCTATGTTTCTGATACAGATTTTTTTTCCTTGAATGTCCAAAATACAGTGAACCCAGGAATGAATTAATTCCTGTTAAATATCACAGGCTTCCATCTGTGTTTGAATTTGCGTTACTGATGGATGCAGAAAACAAAGCAACAGTGATGAATGTTGCTAACTTTATACATAAAGCTCTCTAGAAGGAGGGTTCAAGTTTATGAATCTTTCTGTACAAGCACTGTTCTCCTTTGAAGGACAAAGACCTATACAATTAAACAATCTTCAATTAATCTTCGGTCTCTCCCCTCTCTCTCCCTCTTTCTTCTTCTTCTTCTTCTTCTGCGTTCGTGGGCTTCAACTCCCACGTTCACTCGTATATACGCGAGTGGGCTTTTTACGTGTATGACCGTTTTTACCCCGCCATGTAGGCAGCCATACTCCGCTTTCGGGGGTGTGCATGCTGGGTATGTTCTTGTTTCCATAACCCACCGAACGCTGACATGGATTACAGGATCTTTAACGTGCGTATTTGATCTTCTGCTTGCATATACACACGAAGGGGGTTCAGGCACTAGCAGGTCTGCATATATGTTGACCTGGGAGATCGTAAAAATATCCACCCTTTACCCACCAGGCACCGTCACCGTGATTCGAACCCGGGACCCTCAGATCGAAAGTCCAACGCTTTAACCATCCGGCTATGGCGCCCATCTCTCCCTCTTTCTATCTCCTCCTTCTCTCTCTCCTTTTCTCTCTCACTCCCTCTCTCTCCCCCTCTCTCTGTCTTTTTCCTGTGTGCCGTTGGACCGATCGTTTTGTCCTTAGAACGTCCCAGGCCTCTGACATAATACCGGCCATAAAATCCAGCAGCTTGCAGTTAATCACAAGGTGGTTCAAGCGAGGACGTCGAAGGGGGTTACCGAGGAAACTGGGTGATATCGGGCCCTTGTTCATGAAAAGAAAGGAAGAAAGAAAAGGAGAAAAAAAACGGGAGGGGGGTGAAGGAAGAAAGGAAAGAATTAACAGAAGGAAGGATGGACGACTGACAAAAAAAAAATAAAGGAAGGCAGAGAGCGAGGGAAGCGGGTGGGAAGGAGGAAGGAAGGAGGAGGAGAAAGGAATGAAAGGAGATTCCAGATTCCAGATTCTTCTTCTTCTTCTTCTTCTGCGTTCACTCGTATGCACACGAGTGGGCTTTTACGTGTATGACCGTTTTTACCCCGCCATGTAGGCAGCCATACTCCGTTTTCGGGGGTGTGCATGCTGGGTATGTTCTTGTTTCCATAACCCACTGAACGCTGACATGGATTACAGGATCTTTAACGTGCGTATTTGATCTTCTGCTTGCATATACACACGAAGGGGGTTCAGGCACTAGCAGGTCTGCACATTTATGTTGACCTGAGAGATCGTAAAAATCTCCACCCTTTACCCACCAGGCGCCGTCACCGTGATTCGAATTCAAGATTCAAGATTCAAAAACTTTATTACTCAAGGATAAAGATTTTAGGCATCGCCCAGTCTTCCAATCTGTCCTTGTGACAACAATAACAATAACAACATTAACGATAACGACACAAAAATAATAATTTTGTTAACACTGCTACATCTACTGCTACTACAACGAAGAATGATCACCATCATCATCATTAACATCGTAAAAATTAATAAAACGAACGCATTCATACATTCATATCCATACACATGCACACACTCTCTCCACCCAACACACACACACACACACACACACACACACACACACACACACACACACACACACACTTATGCACATACAGAGACATGACCGAAGTGAGAAACATATAGCGGACATAAAGAAAACAGAGAAGCACAACTTTACCATTGTAAATATACAAAAGTGATTAATTTGCTGATGCAGATGTTACAGGTAATAACATCCAATTTACAGGCGAACAAGTAAAAACATTAAAGCACAAATGTAGAAATAAAATAGATTCCGCACCTGTCTCTCTGTCTCTTGACACAAAGGAGGGAAAAAGGGAGAGAAAAAAAAAAGAAGGAAAGAATGAATGAGATGAAAAAGGAACGAGGGATGAGTGAATGGATGAATCAATAAAAACAAAGCAATGAAGATAAGGGGGAAAGCGGGAAAGAATAAGGGAAGAAGGAAGGAAAGAAAAGAGGAAGGAAGGAAAGAAAGAAGGATAGACAACTGAAAAAAGACGAATACCCTCGGCGTTTAGTCCGCACGCTTTGGGTCCCGCGTGAAGCTGAAAGTGACGCCGTTAGTGGAGCAAGGTTTGTGGGCTACAACCCCACGTTCACACGTATGTACGAGTAGGCTTTTTATTCGTATAGACGTTTTTAACCTCACCATGTAGGCAGCCATTCTCCGTTTTCGGGGATGTGCGTGTTGGATATGTTATTGTTTCCATAACTCCCCCCGAACGCTGACATGGATTACACGGTCTTTAAATTGCGAATTTGATCTTCTGCGTGCCGTATACACACGAAGGGGGTTTAGGCATTGGCAGGTCTGCACACATGTGCCCAACCCTTTCGCTGCCGGGAAAATAAGATTTAAGTGAAATCTATTTGCCAGGGGTTTTTTTTTTATTTTAAAAAAACGGGTATAAATTTTCCAAAAATTCTGTGCTCTTTGTTATTGGAGAAAGACCCATAAAAGTATATATTTTCTGAAAGGTAGATGAATAAAGAATACAAAACACATGTTGTTTTCCCATTTTATATGTTTTTAGTGACATGCTGTTGTTTTGAAATCAGTGTTTAGTTTTTTGTCACATTTTCAACTTGTTCATTGCAAACAGTAGTCAGGTAATTTGCACAAAAATATCATATTTTCTGGACAAATGGATATCTGCAAACACAAAATCATACTAGAACAACCACAATATATATATATATATATATATATATATATATATATATATATATTTAAAGAGATAGATCCACAATACTGGGACAGTGACCCAACCAAAACATTCAAATAAAGGACTGCTTCATGACGTAGATGAGGTTTCTAGCTATGAATAGAATCTAGAGAGACTCCACAGGCTAAAGCTACCACTATTTTTGTCAACGAAGTGAATGCAAACCAGGGGAAAGTCAGAATATTTCGATGACGAGTTATCTCGTCATTGTGGCAGCGAAGCATACATGCTTGCCATGACGAGTTATCTCGTCATATAGGCAGCCTAGGGGTAACTCACCGGGCGCGCCGAAACCGGGAATCGAACTCAGGAAACTCGGGCGAAAATCCAGCGCGCATATTGTTCGGATTCTGCACCTGTCTCTCTGTCTCTTGGCACATAGAAGCCTGTCGAGGCACGTAAGACAGCGCCACTGTTTTCTTTGTTTTTGTTTTTTTAATAATCAGCTGTGACTGATGGAGCATATGCTACATAACGAGAGTCGGCATGATGTGTGCATGATTGATATTGCTGTAGACAGTGGTGCGTGTCATGGTTAGTGTGAGTGTGAAACATTTAATGGATGGACAGACAGAGTGCTTGGACTGCCACGAGACGGGGGTGTTGGGTGCAGCTCTAGAAAAAAGAATTCAAGGGAAATAACACTTTTTTCTGGCCCGTCTAGGCGCGCGCGCGTGTTTGGTGTGTGTGTGTGTGTGTGTGTGTGTGTGTGTGAACGTGCGGGCGTGTGTGTGTGTGTGTGTGTGTGTGCAATTTAATTTGATTTAATGTCTATCCACATTAAGTGACATAAGACGTGTGTGTGTGTGTGTGTGTGTGTGTGTGTGTGTGTGTGTGTGTGTGTGTGTGTGTGTCACTGAGCTTCAGAGAAATGATTTCGAATTAAATATGTTTGTTACTTCTTCTGCTTCTTCTTCTATCTTCTTCACTGATTAACTGTGTAAAGAGTTACCGGGGACCGCTGCCCAGAACTGTTCCTCTCTCGGTGTGTTTCTCTAACAGCAACAGCTGTGCTGGGTGTTGCAGGTGGAACGGCTGTTGCGGGTGTCGTGTGGCGGGCTGATCGGGCTGTCCGTGTTGGCCGTCATGGTGGCCGGCGTGGGCGTCGTCATCTTCTTCCACCCCAAGAAGGTCAACCGGGTCACACCGGCCGTGGAGTCGGACATCTCCACCTCCAACCTGCACTCCCGCCACCTGCACCCCACCTGACCCAGGCCCTGCCTCCTCCTGCCCTCACCTCCTCATCCTCCTCATCCGTCGCCTGGTCCAGGGCGTCGTCACATCTCCGCGCGTGTCTGCATGGCAGTGCTGCAGTGCCGCTTCCCAGTGTGGCCTCCCAAACAGCCAGGAAGGAAGTGAACTGGTGTTCTCTGACCGTTCAGGATTCGTTCAGATGGTTCAGCTGGTTCGGTGGGCTTCCCCACTTTCTGACTCAAAGGTATCCACGTGAAGTGGAAAGGGAGTTCGGGGGAGGGGTTCTTAGCTGAACGATAAGGCCAAAACCCAGGTTTGGACCATAGCACGCGTGTCTGAATGAGTGGTGCAATCATCTCGCGTGTCAGAGGGAAAGGGGGTGGTGGACCTCAGCTGAACGACTATGCCAAAACCACAGTTTTGGACTATTACAATAACACATGTCAGGGGGAACATTGGTGACAAAGCAACATCTGGGACCGTGTGTTAAGTTGAAGATCATCATTTTGCTACGGTTATCTTTCCCTGGAGTCGGAGCTATACAGGTAGTATGGTCGAACAGATCTTCAAGCGTGTACGGCGAAAAATAACTGTTACTTTTTCTGTCCACAAAAAAATCAGAATTGTACAGGTAGATAACTTTATAGTTTTCTCTGTGTGTGTTTTGTTTTTGCTTTGTTTTGTTTTTTTTGTTTTTGTTTTTTTATTAAAGGAACGGGTTTCTTCGATCCAGTCCCATTGTGATGTGAACAGTCGGAACTTGTGACCCGATGCACTGCGAAACTCAAGTCCATCACCAGGGTGCATTCCACTGGCTGTGAGCATGTACCCGATACATCAGTACGAAAAAAACACTGTGTCCTTACGAAGTTGCCAGAGAACGGGAATGATGTGAAACAGCACATTGTGCCGCAATGCTCCGGACACAGGAGACAGGACTGGAGACCCACAGAGATAGATCTGTTCCACAGTGGAGACAGAATTGCTGCTTTCCACTCTCGTTAAAGCAAAGACACCCTGAGCTGGGTTGCTTAAGTGATCTTAGCAGCGCGAAGTTTGCTTTGCGTCAAGAATTTTCCCGTGTCACCGCTATACTACAGGCTGAGGAAAATTGGTGAAACAAAGCAACCTTAGCGCTGTTCAAGTCGCTTGTGCAATCCATCCCTGATCTGAGGAATAGCAAGCAGTCAGCAACTTGCACACAACTTCCCTTGACGTCTCCGCAATGCCTCATGTGGGTGATCTTTTTCTTAAAATAATTTTCTGGCTGTCTCCGCTGCGGATAATTATGCGGACATTGTATGTGTGTGTGTGTGTGTGTGTGTGTGTGTGTGTGTGTGTGTGTGTGTGCATACCTGATGGTCAAAGAAACTAGAATTTGGGCATACTGGCACAGCATATATACGACCTGATGGACTATAATATTGTTTGGCACCTGGCCAACACAAGTTTGCTTTTTGTGTGTGTGTTTATTTTCCTTTGTTGATTGTCGCCTGGCAGACTGCGGAGGCCCTATGCAGGCTGGCAGACAGACGCTTGCTAGTAGTTTTATGATGGAGACTGTGAGTGATGCAGGCACCGCACAGAGTGTTCCAATGCTAGTCAGCTGGTGGGAGACATCCTTTGTGTCTCCTTCTATGTGCTTGTCTTTGTCTGTCTGTCCGTCTGACTATCAGTCTCTCTCTCTCTCTCCGTTTTTTGTTTTTTTTTTAGTTGTTTTTGGTGGAGGCTGAATCTCAGACATGCCGCCGTGATTGCCCAACAGACGTGTTGCTTTTTTTGTCTCCTGTGCTGCAGTTCACAGCGTGGCCTCCACTGGGTTCACAGTCCCGGCCTGACGTTCCACATCATTGTCAAAAAACTGATCACGCTACAAAACAAATCGTTGCATTTTGGTTGGTTTGTTTTGGGCTCTTTAATATTGTGGGTTCCAAGTTGGCCAGACTGGGTCTAGAACGTGATTGTGAAAACCGATACCACTTTACAACGTTTTTACTACTCTTTCTGTCTGTCTGTCTGTCTGTCTCTCACTCCCCCTATGTCTTTCTCTCTCTCATAGTTTTTGCTTCTCTGTCTGTCTGTCTCTTCCCCCCTCTCTCCGTCTCTGTGTGTGTCTCTCTCTCAGTGTCTCTCTCTACCCTCTCTCCTCTGACTCTCCCTCCCTCTCTCTCTCTCTCTGTGTTAGTTTTCCAAGTTGCCAGGAGAGCATTCACCGTATCCAAAGCAGGCAAGACAACACCACTTTATTTTCTTTTCTTTTTTTTCTTTTTTTATATACAAAACTGTGACTCATGGAGAGGCGAAAATGTGTATGCCCGATTGATGTTGATATAGACAGTGATCTATGTGATGGTTAGCGAGGGAGTGAAATGTATGCATTAGGGGGTTGACTGTCATGGGAGAGATTACATTATTGGCTGACCATACCGGGATTGTTTTCTGCTTGCGCACACGCCCGGGCGTGCGAGCGCGCGCCCGTGTGTGTGTGTCTTTCTGTGTATGTCTGTTTGTCTGAGTACGTGGTAACCTGCAGATGTGTGAGCAATTCTGGTTGATGGTGATAGTGATACTGTTACAAAACAAAAACACTGTAATAAGTATTACCTGACCACAGGTAAAATGAATGGGTGGGGGAGTGGTGTTGTGAGATTTATTTTATTACGCATAAATAAAACAATCATTTTGAATCATTCGTCATGGTTACTGTCCACATGATGAAATCACTTTGTTTGGGGGTGGGGAAGGCGATAGAGGGAGGGGTGTTATGTATTCTTTTATTACGTGTAGATTGTAAACGTGTTTGTTTTTTTTTGTTTTTTTTTTCTTCCTCTTTATTCAGCTTACTGGTTAGTGTAAAGCCAGCCTGAGTCCAACATCTTGATCTGACGCATCATATAAAAATCAAAAGTGATTTCGATTTTAGATTGTCTTCTGTTTTTATTGTTTTAATACTTTTGTTCATTTCCAGGTTCCGCAAGAACCGGATGCACCTTACCAAGGCACACAATCAACACTATTAAAAGCAACAACCAAACAAATGTGTGGCTGATGGGGCGTAGCGAGTGATTAATAATAATGTTGATCGTGTCACTGAGTGCAGGGTGGCGACACTTACAGTGTGCACGTGAAACATTAGCGGGAAGATGCCACCGTGGTGAAGATTACGTCGTTTAGCTGATCACGTATATTTTGTACGCGCGCGCGCGCCTGAGCGTTTGTGTGTGTGTGTGTGTGTGTGTGTGTGTTTGGAAGAGAAAATCTCATCAAGAAGACCAGTTCTGATAGCAAGTGTGTGGTATGTCTTGCAAATAAGACAGTGTGCGCGGCAAGGGTTGGAGATTGTTGCAGGTAAAGGTTTGAACAAAATAACTGTAAGACCATTACCTGAACACCTTTGATGCATTAAATCTATTCAATCGTCCATCATTTTAATGGTCCTTGTATTCCATAGTAATACTGAACTGAAAGATGGTTAATGGGGAAGGTGAGTGTTGTTAGGAGAACTACTCTTTCGTATAATGTGTTAGCATCATTTTGTTGTTGTTGTTTTCGTTTAAACCAAATAGCATTGTCAGCAAATGATTGCTATGTGAAATTTTGAAACCCTTTGGAATGCAGAACAAGGAGAACTTTAGGAAGAGCCAAGAAAATCATTTGAGTATAGTGTAAAGTGAATTGATTCTGGAAAAGCAAGTTTGAAAACAAACAAAAAACACGATGATAAAGCACAAGAAGGGGAGGGGTCAGAAAAACTGGAAAATAAAGCACCCAGATTTACTTCAAAGAAAACATCATCTTCTTCTTCTGCGTTCACTCGTATGCACACGAGTGGGCTTTTACGTGTATGACCGTTTTTACCCCGCCATGTAGGCAGCCATACTCCGTTTTCGGGAGTGTGCATGCTGGGTATGTTCTTGTTTCCATAACCCACCGAACGCTGACATGGATTACAGGATCTTTAACGTGCGTATTTGATCTTCTGCTTGCATATACACACGAAGGGGGTTCAGGCACTAGCAGGTCTGCTGATATGTTGACCCGGGAGATTGTAAAAATATCCACCCTTTATCCACCAGGCGCCGTCACCGTGATTCGAACCCGGGACCCTCAGATTGACAGTCCAACGCTTTAACCACTCGGCTATTATTGCGCCCGTCTCAAAGAAAACCAATGCTTGCCGTACGGAAAACAAGAGTGCATATACGCTTTGACACCTTCATGCAATGAAGGTTGAGTCAAGTTTCCCGGATATTGTGTAGATAGCTAACTCTTTGTATCGATAGCTGCTGACTGTTACAGCTTTGTTGAAGTTATGAATGTGTCTTGTCTTTTGTGATTCAAACATGATCAGTCCTCCCTGCCCCCCCCCCCCCCCCACCCCCCACCCCCACCCCCTCCCCCAGCACACACACACACACACACACACACACACACACACACACACACACACACACACACACACACACACTCCCCGTCCCGCCCAGTCACCTTGGTGTGTATGACCCAGGTCCATGGCCGATTTACGAGCCTCATTTCTTCTTCTCCTTCTTCTTCTTTGTCCGTGAGCTGCAACTTCCACGTTTACTCGTATGTACACGAGTGGGATTTTACGTGTACGACCGTTTTTACCCCGCCACGTAGGCAGCCATACTCCGTTTTCGGGCGTTTGAGCCTAATTTGATTAAAGTTGTTGTGACTAAGTATTTGGCACTCATTAGACGAATGTGGAATAGACTTTAGAAAACAATAATTTTGACAGAGAGTTGGAAAAATAAATAAAGCTGCCCATTCCAGCAACAAATCGAGTTTAGCCAGTCATGAGTCAAAGTCCTGTGCAACAGCCTCAAACTACCCCCCTCCCCTCCCCCCTGCTTTTACCCAGGGACCATTATGGGCTAGCTTTGAATGACCTCTGTGATCATTTGTGGCAAGTCCAGATGGACCCAGTTGGAAATCACTCCCCACTGACTTCATCAAGCTGTTGAATAGGGAAAGGGGGTCATTCTGGGTTGGCCTTCATTGGCCTCTTCTGCCCTCTGTATTATAACCTAACGGAAGCGAACGTGGCGGGGGGGGGGGGTGTCTTCTTTGAAAGTTTGTATTGATTCCAATAGGGCCAAATACCAAGCCAGCCCAGAATTACCCATATATTGTATTTATTTGTATTTATATTTCTTTTTATCACTACAGATTTCTCTGTGTGAAATTCGGGCTCCTCTCCCCAGGGAGAGCGCGTCGCTATACTACAGCGCCACCTTTTTTTTTTCTTTTTTTCCTGCGTGCAGTTTTATTTCTTTTTCCTATCGAAGTGGAGTTTTCTACAGAATTTTGACAGGAACAACCCTTTTGTTACCGTGGTTTCTTTTACATGCACTAAGTGCATGCTGCACACGGGACCTCGGTTTATCGTCTCATCCGAATGACTAGCGTCCAGACCACCACTCAAGGTCTAGCGGAGGGGGGAGAAAATATCGGCGGCTGAGCCGTGATTCGAACCAGCGCGCCCAGATTCTCTCGCTTCCTAGGCGGACGCGTTACCTCTAGGCCATCACTCCACGAGATGAAGGGGGTAAAATCCACCTGGGGTGGCGGGGGGTGAGGGAGTCATTTCTGATGAATTGTGAATTAAAGTTTATCCCCGGGAATCATTCCAGGCCAGTCTTCATAAACACCGGGTTAGACCTGGGCAAGCCAGATATGACCCCGGGATAAAAAAAAAAAAAAAAAAACTGTACGAAAAGGCTGCTTCACGGGAACTCTCAAATTCTGTATTATCTGCCATGACAGCCTCCGTTGTGACGATAGCCAACAACTGGCCACTGCAACGTCATTCATCCTGATTTAACTGCGCTGACGTGTTGATGAAATGAATTGATAATTTGTTTTATTATTATGATTTGCTTGATCTTGAATATGGGTGTGTGTCTTTTAGATGAGATGAATAGTGCAATAATGAGAAAACAGAAGGAGAGAGAGAGAGAGAGAGAGAGAGAGAGAGAGAGAGAGAGAGAGAGAGAACGTAGCTGTTGAAACAGGACAATGGGCACACGTAGTACAACACACATGCTGATACTGTAGCGTACATCAGTAGAACTAAAATGACGCGAAGGAATAGATCATTCAATTTGTTTTATTTGAAACAAAAATCTGTATTTCTTACAAAGTATTTCGATTTGTTTGTGCCTCCCTCCCTTGCCCCCCCCCTCCCCCCTCTCTCTCTCTCTCTCTATTACCCCCATCCCCACCCCTTTCTCTGTTTCTCTGCCCCTCCCTCACCATCACTCTCTCCCCTCCTGACACCACCCCTACCTGTCTTTGTTTCTCTTCTCCTCCCATCTCTCTCTCTGTACCTACACCTTCTACACCTTACCACCACCACCACCACCCCCGACAACACTTTTGTCTCTCTTTCTGTGTCTCTCTACCCCCCCCCCCTCCCACAACCCCCCCCCCCCCCCCCCCGCCCCACCCCCTCATCCTCTCTATCCCACTTTCTCTCCCGCTGGCTCGCTCGCTCTCTCTTCCCATCCTTTCTTCCCTCCTCTAGTTCGTTCCATTTTGTTAGAAGGGCGAGCTTATTTATTTGTCTGTTACTTCTCTGCCCCCCATCCTGCCCAACTCTCTGTGTGTCTGTCTCTCCCTGTCTGTCGCTCCCTGTCTGTCTGCCTCTTGGTCCTTATCTGGAGTTCTCAAGGCCTGACTAAGCGCTTTGGGTTTACGCTGCTGGTCAGGCATCCGCTTGGCAGATGTGGTGTAGCGTATATGGATTTGTCCGAACGCAGTGACGCCTCCTTGAGCTACTGATACTGATACTGATTATCTGGAGTTTTCTTTTTTTAATTCCGTTGGGACTTCTCCCCCTCCCCATCCTTCTGTCCTTCGCAAGTGACTGTCTTTGTATCAATACAGAGACCGAGTTAGGTGCTACAGTCTCTCTGCATGTCCGCCCGTTCCCCTCCCCTTTTCTTACTTTCTTTTCTCCTCTTGCGATCCTCCTTCTCTGTCCCCCATCCCGCCCAACTCTCTGTGTGTCTGTCTCTCCCTGTCTGTTGCTCCCTGTCTGTCTGCCTGTCTGTCTGTCTGTCTCTCTCTCTCTCTCTCTCTCAATCTCTCTCTCTTTTCTCAAATGTTTTTCCCATACCATCTGCTAAAGAATCAAAATGATTGCATTTCTGACGCATCGTGTATTTAGATGGTTGAGTGATTTTCAGTTATTGCTAGTTTGCTTGGTGATCAATTGAATGATATTTGCTTAATCAGTGCGGCTGTAATTGTATATTTTGACCATTTGAAATAGAGCTTGCATCCATCTCTGTGTTTTAAGGCTATACATGAGTCCAGCTGCTTTTTTTAGGATCTGGGCTGCATAATTGATTGTGTGGGAGATTGATCAGATGAGCAAGCTGTGTTGTTCTTAAAACTGAGCAAATAAAGAGAAAAGAAAATGCGCGTGAGGAATTCTGTTTGTGCAAGGATATGTTTCTGTACTGCAAAAGTCTCTCTCGCTCGCTTGCTCTTACTCTCGCTCTCTGTCTCTGTCTCTCTCTCTCACACACACACACACACACCGATGTGCGATTTGACCAATGCCTTCATGTTCAGTGACAAATGCCTACCATTCACATCTCCACGTGTGTAATCGTCATGATGCTGATGATAATGTTGATTTTAGTATGCTGTTAACAGCAGCAGTGATAATAAAAAAATTTTTTAAAAGAAGAATGCTGAATCGGGTTATTCTGTTGCGAATGATTTTGACGTCAGTTCTTTACACAGAGAAGCAATATGTGGAGTGATGGCCTAGAGGTAACGCGTCCGCCTAGGAAACGAGAGAATCTGAGCGCGCTGGTTCGAATCACGGCTCAGCCGCCGATATTTTCTCCCCCTCCACTAGACCTTGAGTGGTGGTCTGGACGCTAGTCATTCGGATGAGACGATAAACCGAGGTCCCGTGTGCAGCATGCACTTAGCGCACGTAAAAGAACCCACGGCAACAAAAGGATTGTTCCTGGCAAAATTCTGTAGAAAAATCCACTTCGATAGGAAAAGCAAATAAAACCGCACGCAGGAAAAAATACAAAAAAAAAAAAAAGGGTGGCGCTGTAGTGTAGCGACGCGCTCTCCCTGGGGAGAGCAGCACGAATTTCACACAGAGAAATCTGTAGTGATAAAAAGAAATACAAATACAAATAACTGTCGCTTTCAGTTTGCAATATTTCTGCGTTTATCAATACAGGCGTGCAAACTTTCGTATGAGAAAGAGAGAGGAAGCAGGGGTTGGGGAGAGAGAGTAGGCAGGCTGGCAGGCAGGGATCAAACATACAAGCGTGTGCATCACTGAAGATATGAAAGCGCTTTTTTTTTAGACACAGAGACATAGAGAAAGGGGGAGAGGAAAAACGAGTACATGCACATGCATTTCTGCATGCTCGCTGTTTGTGTTTGTATGTTTGTGAATGCGTGTGTACTTTTGAGTGAAAAAAAAAAGAAGATATGTTGAAAATTTGCTGGTCATGCATACCTATGTACGTGTGCGGGTGTATTCGTTTTTGAGTTTGTCCGTGCACGCTGGTTCGTGTATGGTGAACTCGATATATGTATGTTTATGTATGTGTGACTCTTTATTGCAAACGCCATGACCTCCCTTCTTGAGAGGTATGAGCGTCAGTCTGTATTTGTAGTAGTAGAAGTAATGGTAGGAGGGGGAGGAGTACTATCAAGTTGTTTAAGGAAAAGAAACAAAACAACAGGAACAACAACAAAACCCAGCGCAGTCACACACACACCATCAAACACGCTTGCGGCGGGAAGAATGCGCGCACACAGACAACATACCGACGTTCTCCAGGGAACGTTTCCTGCCAATTCAGCCGAACGCTTTGTCACGCAAGAAACCCAACAGGGCCAGCCTCCCCCCAACAGACCTATCAGAGAACCACTGTCAGCACCACCACCACCCCCACATCCCCCCCCCCCACCAACAGACCTATCAGAGAACCACTGTCAGCACACACACCCCACCCCCCACCCCCCCTCAACAGACCTATCAGAGAACCACTGTCAGCACACACACCCCACCCCCCACCCCCCCTCAACAGACCTATCAGAGAACCACTGTCAGCACCACCCCCCCTCAACAGACCTATCAGAGAACCACTGTCAGCACCACCACCACCCCTCAACAGACCTATCAGAGAACCACTGTCAGCACCACCACCCCCCTCAACAGACCTATCAGAGAACCACTGTCAGCCCCCCCCCCCCCACATCCCCCCCCCCCCCAACAGACCTATCAGAGAACCACTGTCAGCCCTCCCCCCCCCCCCACATCCCCTCCCCCCCTCAACAGACCTATCAGAGAACCACTGTCAGCCCCCCCCCCACATCCCCTCCCCCCCCAACAGACCTATCAGAGAACCACTGTCAGCCCCCCCCCCCCATCCCCACCCAACAGACCTATCAGAGAACCACTGTCAGCACACACCCCATCCCCCCCCCCCCCCCCAAGAGAACCACTGTCAGCACCAACCCCTCCCCCCCCCCTCAACAGACCAATCAGAGAACCGCTGTCAGCACCCCAGCCCTCCCCCACACCCCCTCCAACAAACCTATCAGAGAACCAGTGTCAGCCTTGCAGGGGCGTTGGCCGCAAAACGTGTCTAGCAGCAGAAAGAGCATCGCAGTCGATTTGTTCGCTCTGGCATTGCATCATGCCACCCTTAATAAGACGGGTGTTGCTGACGTCAGCGATTTTTCCGATCGAAGAGGAAAGAAAAAATATCGATGAAGGACGACATGTATGTATGTATGTATGTATGTATGTATGTATGTATGTATGTATGTCCTACCTGTGCTTACTCCAACTGTTCGTACAGTTTAATCAATCTCCGTTTGTGAAGTTCTGTGCACGATGACAATATCAATAATGTGTCGGGTTTTTGCTTTGTTTTGTTTGTTTTTTATAGCAGTAGCAGTAGCCGCGCCTTTCATTTAAAAACAACACGATAGTCAAGGTTCGATACGGGAACGTTAACATGAATGCCACACAACAAATGAACAAACCAGCTTCATGAAGCAGCATGTGTACTTTGCAGGTCGCCCCCATCCGCAGTGACCGAGGAGGGGAGCGTCACCAAGCAATTTCTTGCAAGTTGAGAGTTCAATGAAATAATAATTATGTAGTACTTATCTGGCGCAAACTCGGTACTGGACTCTAAGTGGCTCTATAGTCGGCTATATGAAACAGTACATATGAAATATTTTCAATCAAAACATATTTATTGAATAAATATAAACAGTGGCACAAGACACACTTCCCGTCTCCGCAGTCAACACCTTCTACTGCCAAAGACCCCATGGACATGTATGATAAACATTATTTCCATGGTGTTTGCTACTGCTACTACCCACCCCAACAGACATCTCTCCATCGACGTCGCGTCATTGTGCAGACATACAAGCCACCGAGAACCTTGTTCGTGCCTTTTTTTTGTTAGCATGCACCAAAACACAGGCCCTCAATTTAAAACCAATTAGCATCGCGTGCAAGCTCGCACGAAAACCTGCTGTTCACAAGTATTACACTCACCTCTCCCATCGACCAACCTGAACCCCTCCCACTACCTCCTTACCCCTCCTCACCCCACCCCCACACACCCACCGCCCCCGTAAAAAAGGGACTTAAAAAAATTTTTGCTTTCCAATCTCACACACACACACACACACACACACACACACACACACACACACACACACACACACACACACACACACACACACACACACAACGATCTGTGCATGAAACCATGTTTTAGTTTAATTTCATATTACAACAGTCGTTCTTTTTTTGTTTCTTTTTATTATCGCAAGTTCAGTGAAATTGCGTCGCTCTTTCAGTTCCCCGTCATTTATCACGTGTAGTAAGGCTTCAGCGTTGGAGTGACGCGAATCTGCGTCACTACACGTGACTGGTGAGTTGTGCACGTGCGCCAAGTGCAGCTCGTGTTTCTCGAGGGTGCTTGCCTTTTGTCAAGTGAGTTTATGACGGAACAGCTAGCTGCATCGTAAACAATGATACTCGGACTTGGGCCAGGTTTCCTGCAGTGTGCTTATTTCTGATGCTTGTTTGTTCTGACACTGCATGGCAAGGTGGTGCTTGGAGTATCGTGCAGCTCCAGTTAAAAAAAAAAAAATAAAAAAAGAAAGAAAGAAAAAAAAAAGAATGTGAAATGTGGTGGGTTCTGAAGTGGAGGTAACGCTTTGCCCCCCACCCCCTCACCCCCCACCTCTCCCCCTGCTGTTTCAGGTGAGCGAATAAGTAAGTCAATGAAGTGAGGTACATTTCTTTTGGAAAATTTGGTGTTGAAAATTGAAACTCGTGCTTCTAGTTTTTTTGGTTGTTTTGTCTGCCTAACCCGGCATATGGTAATGTTCAACTTTAGAATACTAAACTCAGGGGGGCTGTTTAGACGAAAAACAAAGGGTGTGTTAGGCTCACCTCGATACGCTAAGTTGAATGGAACCCTCAGCTAAGCTGTACGACCACTACTTTCCCATGAAACTGCGACAATTTTATACACAGTAAGGTAGTCTTCAACTTCAGAATAAAACACAGAGATTGATGACGCGACCACCCGCGTGATCAGCAGTCAAAATGGCTTGCAGGTAGTTGCTCTGGCTGTGATCGGCTGAGCTTACTGTGTATAAAATTGTCGCAGTAGTAGTAGTCGTACAGCTTAGCTGAGGGTTCCATTCAACTTAGCGCATCGAGGTGAGCCTAAGACACCCTTTGTTTTTCGTCTAAACAGCCCCCCTGAGTTTAGTATTCTAAAGTTGAACATTACCCCGGCATATTTGTATGAATGAATGTGTGTGTGTGTGTGTGTGTGTGTGTGTGTGTGTGTTATTCTTTGGACTACCATTTCCCCCTTCCCCACCTTCATGCACCCTGTTTAAGAAATCAGTAAATACGGAAAGAAAAACAACCGTATTTCTTTTGACGTGGAAAAGAACAGTTTTCAACTATTTTAGTTTCCTGTTTATAAGATATCTCATGGGGGAAAAAAACCAACAACCCAGCAGTGCTCAACAGTCTAATTCAGTTACCGTTCACAAGTGTCCCTGAAGGCAGCTGATCACAATACTATAAGTCGCATTTATGTCTTGAGTTTACTTCCTACTGTTGACCCATACGTGAGTAAAGAGTCATCTGCTAAACAACGGTAGTGACACTTTTTTTTTCTTTTGTGTGTGTGTTGGGGGACGGGGCGTGGGGGGAAGGAGGGGGGGCATTAACGGTGGTAAATTATCAGAGGAGTAAATTTGTTATCATTGTAAACCTAGATCTTGATCTTTTCAAATGTAACCAAGCGCGCTGCATGCTTCAAAACTTGCCTCACACATCAGTATAGCAGACGACGTTTTCGCAACTGACTTGCTGGTCTACAACGACCCGCACAGAATGTGTGATGCCATTCCTGGTTTAAATGCAAAGCCCATTCTAAACCTATTCCCTAATCATCTATTAAATCAAGTCTCTGTATCGTTCACTGCAAAATCATATTTGTTGTGCTTACACATACACTTTAATCAGCCAGAAGTAAACTGATTTCAGTTAAATTAGTCAGTCTAAAGATTTCAGCTGACTAAGTTTACGTCATTTTGTCTCCCACAAACCACTCCAACTAAGTGTCGCAGTACGCGATTGGGCGAGCTCTAACCTGTGTTTCTGACGCAGCATATTTAATTAATATCTCTTGTCTTATCAGTAAATTGCCAGTATTATATACTGGCAGAATCGTCACAATTCCATCTTTTGATCTATTCATTTTGTGTTTCATTTTGAAATCTATCACTGAACGCCTTGTAAGAAACACTGTTTTTTGTCGGGTTGGGCCTGATTCGAGCTGATCTGCTTTTCAGCAAACGTGCTTGTCATTGCAGTCCTCTTAACTTGCATAAATTGGGAGTGGGTGATCAGTGATCACTTTCTACCTGGTCACTTATCTGACCAGAGCCGCTCTCTTTCTCTCTTGCCGTGTCGCAAACTCTGTGTGTGTGTGTGTGCGCGCGCGCGCATTGTCCCAGAGGCTGACATCTCGCTATGTATCACTGCTCTGTCTGCACTTCCTCTTAGTTCTTCTCCTTATCTCTTCTTTAACTATTGTAAATAAAACAGTAGAAAACCCTTTTGTGACTGGCCTCAAAATGTTCCTGGCCTGTGCACGGGGATTCTTGTCTATCCTTTAATACAGTAAATCATCATTAGTTAGTTCTTTTGTACCGTACCCTTATATACCACTCGGGAGCACAGCTACACAAATAATAAAAACGAAGACAGCTTCAATTCCATCATTACTCTACTGTAAATGAGGGGCGAAAAGGGTGTGATAAAAGAAATCCTTTCTGATCTAGGAAATGAATAGGGGGGTCTAATTTGCAACACGAATCTATGGTTAAGTTTTGTCCATTAGTCCGTCAGTGTTGCACACGATTGCTTAAGCTTTTTGTCTCTTGTACTCGTTTTCAGTCACAAGACGTCCATATCTGTTCAATCCAGTTAATGATTCGTACTCATCAGGAGGGCGGGTGGGGATGGGGAGTGGTTAAGTGGAGGATCGTGGCCTCAACTTTTGGTCCGAGCTGTTCTTTTTCGTGTTGATTGTCGGTCGATCTCCATGGAAATAACAATTATCTGGGCTGGATCGAGAGTGCGTGTATGTCTTTATACCTCTGACGACTGGGAATACGCAGCCCGTATGTTTGCACTCCAGAAGCGGGCAATATCCACATTTCTTCCCTTGTACTCTTTCGTTTCGAAAACAGAAAAAGTTGTAACTTGGTTAATAACAATGTGATATATACTCTACCTTTTCCCTCCCCCTCTTTTATTGGCCTGCTTTACAGCATTCAAGGGGGTGGGGGAGAGGTAAATGTAAAATATACATAAAAATTAAATTACAATATTAAACAAATTTACAACTTTTTCCGTCTTCGAAGCGAAACTGAATGGAATGAGTACAGGGGAAGGAATGTGGGTATCGCCCCGGAGGCGTATATTAGAACGCTGTGAGTGTGTACTGGAGGTTGACTGATGGAGAAGTGTCATCCACTTCATGTATACGCTTTGAGAGCGTTGCTGTTTCCTGTCTCGTTTTGCCGATCATTCCAAAGCACACGACGTACATCACAACACAAACACTGAACAAGAAACGCGCTTTTTACACCATCGTAAAATCCCCAATCAACCTCCATCCCCCGCCCCGCTCCCCCACGCCCCCCTCCAACCCCCAGTTCATTATGTATGGTGGTGGTGAGGAGAGGATAAGGTTGACGGGGTAAGGGGAGATAGGGGTGGGGTAAGGGGGAAACGACGGCACACCATCTGCTAATGGAAGCGACATGACGCCGCTCTGGTGAGGACGTAAAGCCCAGAATGGACTCCTGAGCCAACAAGCTTTCAAGTCCTCTCTTCCCGTGGCAGGCACAATAACCACATATTACTCTGAGGCTGGGAGCATTTTGTTGCCAAGGAAAGCACTTTCCAGCCCAGAGAGTTTAACGGTGGTTCTAATGTCTGGAGTATTTTGTTAAGAGAACTAAAGAGTAAAGCCTCATGAAACGAAAGTCGCTGAACGGCTGATGACAAATCGATAGGTTTATCAAGTGGAGATCAAAGAACTTCGTACAGAATCTGGTTTGAACCTACCTGAGAGTTCTGGGCCACACAACCATGTAAACGTAGCCAACCGTTGTTTTTTTGTTTGTTTGTTTGTTTGGGGTTTTTGTTTTGTTTTTTTGGGGGGTGTGGGGGGGGGGTGGGGGGGGGGCGTATGGCCAAATATTGTTTTACTAGAGTGTGGTATCAGCTGGCACCCTTCAGTGACAGTGCATAGCAATATGTCCATCAGGTTAAGTTAGCGGCATGTTTTCCTGTTGGACTGAATCAGCATGATGAGCTATTCTGGTTTGGACATGTTTTGAAAAAAAAAAAAAATCGGCACAACTGCTAAACATTTTACTGACATTATATCTTCAACGATGCCAGTGTTCACACATTTTTCAACTTTTTTTTTTACTCAAACCATAATGAAGCTGAACCATTGTCAGAAAAACATACACATGCGGCCATGTACCAAGGCTGGCTATTTTTTTCCTCCATATCTTCACACACGCACACGCGCACATACACATGCGCGCACACAGACAGACGTTCACGCACCTGCGAACGTGCACCAACACATGCTTGCGCGCTTGTAAGCACTCACAAGTGGGACCTATTCCCCTCATGAGGAGTGATGGAGATAATCCCCGCCCCTGACATAGGATGATGGAGATAATCCCTTGACATGAAATGGAGATAATCCCCTGACATGAGGTGATGGAGATAATCCCCTGACATGGGGTGATGGAGATAATCCCCTCTTCACATAGGATGATGGAGATAATCCCTTCACATCAGATGGAGATAATCCCCTCATCTGACATGGGGTGGTGGAGATAATCCCTTGACATGAGATGATGGAGATAATCCCCTCCCCTGACATGGGGTGATGGAGATAATCCCTTGACATGAGATGGAGATAATCCTCTCATCTGACATGGGTGATGGAGATAATCCCCTGACATGGGGTGATGAAGATAATCCCTTGACATGAGATGGAGATAATCCTCTCATCTGACATGGGTGATGGAGATAATCCCCTGACATGGGGTGATGAAGATACGTTTGAAGGGTGGGGGGAGGAGGGAGCAGCACGGTGGAATGGTGTCGCGTCCTGTACTAATGGAAGGGACCCGTTGCACGACGTAAAGCCACAGAATGGACTCGTGAGCCAACAAACTTTGAGGACAGTTCTTCTCTAAACAATCGCATTGACAAGATTACCATATAAAGCTGTGAGCATTTGTTGGCCCAGAGTGTTTCCTGGTTGATGTGTCACAGTATGATGTTAAAAGGTGCCAATGAGTAATGCCATCTATCAGCTGTATGTCAATGACAGGTGGTAGCAATAGGTTTAGAAAATGACTTATCAGTGTCTGCGTTGTGTGTATGCCTGGTGAATATAGGTATACATGATTGTTTCAGATATCCTGTACAGATGATGCGTCTGGCTGATGAACATTTGTCCTGCAGTTCAGTTTCCGAGGTTGGCATAAGTCCAAGTGGCCTCGGGAGTTTCTTGGGACTGGTACGGTTTATTATGTTTTTTTGTGTTTTTTTAATAATATTCTTTTTCTAATTATTTATTTTCTAGAAGCAAACTGGACATCTCAGTGAATTTATTTTGAGCTCAAGCAAAATCTTACACGTGTCATAAAACAAAATTATTGCGCAGCATTCCCCAGGCAATATGTTATGGTCTAATAATCTACTCCCTAAAATGCCATCTCGGCAGAAAAAAGAAATAACAACGAAACAAAACAAAACAACAACAAACGTTTAGTTGTGTATGCCCGTGCCTAGCTTAACAAAGACAGCTGGAGTATTTTTTTATAATATAAATCCATTTGCTAGAAATGTTTCTGACCTTGCGATCTTGAGCTAAGATGAAAGTCAAAATGACCAATAATTTTTCGAGGGTTTTTGGAGTTGTAGAAATTTATTCATTCACACATTCTCTGCATTTCTACATACATTCTCTCCATTTCTACATACATATACGCGCGCTTTCGCGCGCATACACACACGCACGCGCATGCGCGCGACCTGACATATTGACTTCTCCTACCCACAACCCCACTCTGTCAAGGGGAACTAAATCATGAAAGGGGTGGGGAAACGATGCACATCCTGTGCCAATGGCAGAGAATTGATGTGCGTCAAGTAAGGACTTAAAACCATGAATGAGCCATCAGGGTTCCAAGTCCTTTATTCTCCCAGCAAACAAAATGACCACAGACTGCGCTGAAGCCGTGAGCATTTGTTGTCCAGGAAATTACTTTCCGGCCCGTAGAGTTGCTTGGTGATTATAATATCCGTGTTTTGTTAAGGGTATTCAGAATAAAGCCTCGGTGACCTGAACCTCGCTAGCAAGGTGATGGCAGATCGATAGGTTGAGATACTGGCTAATCAGAGTGGAAGTTTTGGTTGACCCGCATTGATCTTTTTGTTTTGATCTGTGAAGAAACAAAACAAAAAGAAAAATCCACAACTCCTGTAATGCCTCAATCTACTCCTCCCCCCACAGCCCCTGGTTCCCCACGCCTGCTGGATATTACCCCGGGGCCATTCTAGGCTAGTCTCGCATGACCCCCAGGGCAAGTGAAGACCACCACTCAGTTGTAAATTACCCCCCTTTCTGTTGGTTTAATCAAGCTATTGAAAAAAGGAAGGGGTTCGTTCTGGGCTAGCCTTTACTGACACCTCCCCTTTTTCTCACTCCATTAAGCGAAGATCCTGCTGACACGGATCATTTTAGAATACGCCAAAGCAGCAGTCCAATCGTCTACCTCCAATCCTCAGATGCCAAGAACGCCCTGGTTCAACGCTGAATGTCGAGATGCCCGAAAGTCTCGGAAGAGAGCGCAACGGCGCGTCTTTCGGAGACCAGAGACCAGCAGCGTTCGAACCCATCAGCAAAAATCATGGAGAGATTTTTGCTCTTCCTTAACCTCCAACACACCCAAGAAGAAAGTGTGGAGGGTTTAAAAAAAAATCAAAAGGCAAAAACGTCTACCCAGCTTTTCACCATATCAAGCTCTCAGTCGCTCTGATCACAGAGAAGAAAGCAGTTGCTAATTTGCTAGCCTCCACAATAGAACTGAACTCTGGATCTGCCAACAAATCTGCTCTTTTTTATAAAAAAAACAAAACAACAACAACAAAAATCTGAAAGAAAAAAACGTCCTGCAACTTCTCTTCTGGTAACACAGAGAGCTATAACATCCTTTTCACTCTGAACGAGTTAAAATCTGCCTTTAAGACCTGCACGGATTCCTCTCCGGGAATGGACGAGGTTCATTGTACACTTTTAAAACATCTTCCCGAAACCTGTCTGGACACCCTGCTCAAAGTCTACAACCACATCTGGACCACAGGTTTTTTTCCATCCTCTTGGTGGAAAGCCCTCATAGTCCCGGTGCCAAAACGCGGAAAAGACCCCTCGAACCCCTCCAACTACCGCCCAGTAGCACTGACCAGCTGCATCTGCAAACTGATGGAGAAGATGGTCAATGGTAGACTGATGTGGAAACTAGAGACCGACGGCTTTATGGCGAAAGAACAGTGCAGTTTCCACAAGCATCGGTCTACCGTTGACCATCTGGTTCGTCTGGAAACCACAGTGAGGAACGCTTTTGTCAACAAATAGCATGTGGTGGCCATATTTTTTTTATTCAGAGAAAGCCTATGATACCACCTGGAAATTTTGAATCCTGAGACCTGCACAAGCTTGGCTTTCGAGGACACCTGCCCCAGCTTGTCCACATTTTCTTGCAAGACAGACAATTCCAGGTGAGGGTTGGCACCACCCTGTCCGACATTCACGAGCAGGAGCTGGGTGTTCCGCAAGGGAGCATTCTGTCACTGGCTTTCTTCAGCATCAAGATAAACGACATCGTCCAGTCGGTTCAGAAGGGATCGGACAGCTCGCTGTTTGTGGACGATTTCGCCCTGTACGTAACTGGCAACACGTATGCTAGCATCCAGAGACAGCTCCAGCTGTGCGTGGACAAAATTCAGTGTTGGGCAGAGGAGAATGGTTTCACCTTTTCGTCCTCTAAAACTCACTGTATCCATTTTCACAACTTTAGTCCTGGACCCTGAAATCCGTCTGGGAAAATCCACCATCCCTGTGGTCAAGGAAGCCAAATTTCTGCGGGTCGTTTTCGATCAGAAGCTGAACTTCCTCAGCAACATCAGACAGGTGAAAACATTCTGCTAAAAACCTCTGAACATCATCCGAGTCGTGGTACACACGGACTGGGGTGCTGATAAGAGAATACTCTTGCACCTCTACAGAGCCCTGGTCCGGTCCAAACTGGATTACGGATGTGTAGTGTACGTCTCGGCCAGACCGTCTTACCAGAAACTGCTGGACCCGATGCACTACCAAGGGTTCCGTCTCAGCTTAGGTGCGTTCCACACCACCCCTGTGCACAGCTTGTATGCAGATGCGGGGAAACCGCCTCTCTCCAACTGCAGATTGAAGCTGACCCTGAACTATTACTTGAAACTGTTTTCCGACCCCAACAACCCTGGTTTCAATAGCATCTTCAACAACCCCTTCACCAAGAAATTTGATGACAACCCAAACTGCATCCCTCCTCTTGGACTCCGCATTCAGCCACACATAGAAAATGCCGATCTGGATGTCGGCGGAATCTCAGATTTCTCCAAGTTCCCCGACAGCCTACTGTGGACTTTTAAAACACCTGAGGTCCGATTCGATCTGGCCTCGTACCATAGACTCCACCAGTTCACTGGCCTACAGAACTTACTTTTCAGAACCCTGCCACAAATTCCCCACTTTCTAAAGAATCTTCACTGACGGTTCCAAGTCGGAGGACAGAGTCGCTGCATCTGCGTTCTATCCCGCCTTTCCTGTCCAGCCCGCAACGGAACACATCCTGTCTGACAGCTCAGTGTACACTGCGGAACTGACCGCACTGGTTCTGGCGGTAAAAATGGTTCTCTCTTCGAAACAAAAGATATTCATGATCTTTTCCGACTCCTTGTCAGCCCTGGAGGTGATCGCCTGCAGGAATCTAACTCATCCTAAACTACTGGAATTCTACGATGCTTTTACTCTCGTAACGAAGAAAGGATATGATGTTACGTTGGCCTGGGTTCCTGGCCATGTTGGCATTCGTGGTAACGAAAGGGCAGACCAGCAGGCCAAGAACGCTGTAAAGGAAGAATTATCGAGATCCTTCGTAACCGGCCATATACAGACATGAAGCAGAAGGTGAACACTTACGTTAAGGATCTTTGGCAAGAGGAGTGGAACACCCAGACGGACAAGCTGTTCCAAATCCATCCAGACCTAAAAGAGACCCCATCGGTGGTGAAGAATAGAAAGGAGTCTGTGCTGTGCAGACTGCGTGCGGGGCACACTTTTCTTTACTCATTGTTACTTGTTGAAGGGGGAGGAGGCCCCTCGATGTATTCCCTGTGATGAGCCTCTCACCGTGAAACACGTGCTCCTTGACTGTTGGGCTGTGCATGACGTCAGACACAGACATTACACGGCGGTTTCTCTGAAGACTGTGTTCCGTGATGTCCCTCCGTGGAAGCTGATGGACTCCTTGAAAGAAGTGAACATTCTTCATCACATTTGAAGGTTTTAAACTATGGAATTTTTTAAAACTCTGAGTGGAAAGCTTAAAGCAGTGAGTAGTTTTGTTTCTTTGTTGTTGTTGTTTTTTGTTGTTGTTTTTTTTACCTTTGACTTGTAGTAGGTATTAACGTGGCGATAGCCTTGAGATGGCCTTAGTGGTCGGCGAGGCTCTAAGCACCATATAATTTGTTTTGAGTTTAATACTCACTCCATTATAACTTAATGGGACAAACGTGCGGGGGTTCTTCTTTGATAACCCACGTTGATTTTAAATGGGACTAACTTACTCCAGGAGCTGTTTCAAGCTAATCTGGATTGACCCCATGTCGTTTAAGAGGGATTTTGAAATCCACCTGGCCAGGGGTGGAAGGAGGCCACTTCTGACAACTTCATTCCAGACTTGTCTACATAGACGATGGGGTTAATCTGGATTAACCAAGGGAGGTAAGAACAGGCTGCTGCACCGCCACCTACACAATGAATGCTCAGTAAGTGTTCTTCCGAGTCTCATGCAAGACAGAGCACTACTGGCGAAGTTGCACAGGCAAGTGTACTTTCCAGGAAGATGTACTCAAATGACCTTTACCTTCTTATCCCCACTCCACTAACCACCCAGTGCACTGCATCTCTTTAACTCAGTATGGCCAGTCCTCTCTTCTCCTCTACACAGACCCCTCGGATGTCCAGTGGGTGTCTGAATGACCCATCCTTTAGCTTCCGTCGTCAGAATTGTGGTATTCTTTGTCAACATTCACCTCTTCAGTATAAGAGCCTTCCGCTTGCAATATTTTGATGATGGCAACTGGGGTGAAACGCTGTTCACGTCGTCTCTTTCGCCGTTCGTATGGAGAGAATTAATGCATGGCTGTGTAGTTCATCCAACGTCGGTCCTGTCACTTCTGTATGTATGTCAGCCAGACACTCGTCATGTTCTATAATTACAGTATTATATGACATGCAGCGTGACAACCATGGAGAGATCAATGTGATGAAGAAAAGGCCAAATAAGCACTTATGTCCACGCTCCTTCCAGAGATTATGAACATTTCTTAATGCTGAACTGCAACTGAACCTTGCGCTGCTAAGATCCTTTCTGCAAACTCGGCCCAGCTCTTTTATTGGTAAAGGCCTTGACCCATAACCGACCGACTCTGTCGATCGTCTACTGGTGGCTTGTCTTCGTCACGTGGCGAGGGCCGATCATTATTTCATGGCATGTGTATTGCCTTCACAACGTTTCTTTCCACACAAGAATTGTATAAATATCCAGTTTGGTTGAGCTGTGTATTTGGAATGAAAGTGGTTAATTGCAAAAGGCCATGGAGGAACGTTTTTTTTCTTCTAAAAATAGTCCCCTGACATTATTGTCATCAGCATCTGAATTAACAGTGATTGTTACAGTTATGATGTATTTGGAAAACAACAACATAAAATCATTGGATCGAAAACTTAAAAGATAGAACTTCAAGTCTAGGATTCCTTCAGGTCTAAAGGCCATGATTGCTGTTCGATTTGCGCACGTGGTCTTACTATCCGTTTCACCACGTCATCAAAATGACACTCTTCAAGTGAAAGAAGCTCATTCAAATCTGACATTTTAAACAGGGAAGTAACCGCGTTGTTATGAAAGGTGCGCTTGTGTAGAGATCTCAACGCAAGTACCGAAATTTTCAGACCATTAGGTGATATTTTTTCCTCATCCATGACCCCTGCACCATTTCACAACTGAGCATTATTCGTGGATAAAGTTAGTACAGAACAGACATACAGTTTCTTGTATATCACAAAACAACGTTAGCTAAAATAGTTCCAAAAATAAAAACTACCTTATAGTTTACCTTTGCGCAGTTGGTTGATCGCAGAGCCTACAGTTAGAACGTAAGTGAGCAGAATTACTTATGATCGGTTGGTTTCTCACGTGGTAATAACAAAATGTCTGATTTATTATTCAGAAAGTATATTGTCTCATTTCCTTTCTTCAGTCGTTCTGTATCATTGCAAACATGAAAGTTTGTGACCTTATCGGTTTTGTTCAGGTGTTTCCTTTTTTCTGTGCGAAAGTTCCAGAAACTTACAACCCGATCTCACTCTTCTGTCCACTGTGTTTCATGGAGTAGTAGCATTCCCAGTTTATCTACTGGCAGTGACTGTGAAAAATGAATATTCATTACCAGGTTGAATACTCACTGACAAGTTTTTGTGGTTTTATGTTCTGTAATATGATTGTGTCAGTGTGTCAGTTTACGTTCCAAAGACCTCACCACAACAATTACAAATAACAAAAACAACAAATAACACTAACAATACTTCTACTACTTCATATAGCCAACTAATAGTCTCATCTTTTTTCTTCTTTTTATTTCGTACAACGGGAACTCACTCTTCCTGATGTTCAGCTCCATAAGACATTTGTTGTTTCTTCCCTTGACATTGAGGACTAGAAATCTGAACGGGAACAGAGTGTGGGAACGAGCACATCAGATCGATGGACTGAAAATCATGTACGTGTATTCTCCCAGTCCAGCAGCTTTCTGTTGACAGATGGTGGGGAAGAACAACAAGAAACCACACGCGCGCACTGCAACACGCTCGTTTGAATCATAAACACGCTTTACATCTACGAGGGATATTCTGTTCATTAAAGATTTCCCGTGACCCACTTCCCACAGACTGAGGGGAACGAAACTTGGCACAGTTATCATCCTTTCTTCACATAGAAACCACCACTACAACGCTATATGCAGCTGCGAAGACCTTGTATGTAGACGTCTGCAGGTTGCCCCAGAAGCGAAGACTTGACCTCAGAAATCAGCGTTTCATCGTCTGGCAAGTGTTTGTCCTTAACAAATGACTTCATAGTTTGAAAGAGGTTGAAGTCAGATGGTCCGAGGTCGGGAGAGTAAAGGGAAAAGGAAGGATTTCATAGCCGTAGGACCATGCTTCCCTCTGGGCAACATGCGTGTTGTGAACCGCGGTGGTGTGTTGCAGGAGGTGGACACCTTTGGTCACCATGCCACGCCTCTCTGTTTTGATGGCCTCCCACAATTTCTGCAGCAATGAAGCGTAGTATGTCCCAGTAATTGTGGCATCCTTTGCCAGGAAATCCATCAGCACTACTCCACGCTGGTTCCAAAAGACCTTGAGCATGACCTCATTCCCGCCGAGGGTTGGCCGGACACGTGCCTTCTTCGGAGGTGGTGAGTCAAAATGCTTCCATTGCTTTGACTGGGCTTTAGTCTCTGGATTGGAGTGATGGACCCATGTTTCGTCCTATGTGATTAGTCTGTCGAAGAAACCCTCCTGGTTTTCTTGGCCCATGGCCAAAAGAGCCTGGGAGCACGTGACTCGTTCCTGCTTCTGGAAAGGTGTGAGCAGCTAGGGAATCCATTGTGCAGACAACTTCCTCATGTGCAAATGGTCATGGATGTTGTTTGTTTTTTTCACGTACCGCACACTAATCTTGACATCTTGGGCTAGTTGAACGGTTGTGCAGCGATCCTCCAAAATGGCGGCCTCCACATGACGGATGGTGTCTTCATCAATGGGGGACTGTGGTCGCCTGGGTATGGGAGCCGTTTCCAACGGTGTCCAACCACACTTGAACTAACGATCCAGTGCTTGACTACGTCATACGATGGGGCATCCTCTCATAAGTCTTTTTCGTCTCACCGAACGACTGCCGCCTTGGTGTGCGGCCTTTCAAGTACAGAAATTTGCTGAGCGCTCTGCATTCAACTGGCTCCATTATCACACCTTACTCAACATGGCACATGTAAAAGAGAACTGTTATGAGTTCAAAGATGCGAATTACCACGTGTGTTACAGAGATATGCATTATTACACATGTGCAATTTTAGCCTCCAACAAAAAATGGAAGTAAGGGAAAATCATTAAAATGAACATCCGTCATACTGAGACATCCCACTGCATCAAATGACAAATTGCATGGGATTCTGATCGACATCACACAATACAGGAAGATAGAGCATAAACTATACAAGACTGAGAGACTCTTACGGCAAGCTGCATGTAAAACTTAGGCCGAAACATTACGGGTGAGAGCTGGGGATAGGGGGAGGAAGGGAAAGAAGGATTACCTGGCCATACTTCCTAGGTATAGGGCAAAGATTCTGTGCAACGTGGAAATCCACATCAGCACGTACATTCCATAATTGTGTGCGACTCCTCATTTGGTCTTCTTCCTGCAATGTCCATCAGACATCAGTCCGGCTATTAACATGTGGGGAGGTGCGCAGCGTGGAGAGCGAGAGAGAAGAAAGGAGGGAAAAGAATTTTGGCCCTAACGGTTAAGTAGTAGTAGTAGTGTAGGGACTGGCATTTGACTGCCTAGGCCTCATGGCCTTTTTTTATGTCCCCTTCAATATTGGTCTCCTTTTATTTGTGGGATACATATATGTTTTCTTTTACATGTTCTATAAATCACTCATCAAAGTCAATAAATTTTTCTTTTAAACTGATGTGCATGTCAAGGAGATTTTTTAACACATTAGTATTTTGTGCTAGTTTAGTTTCGATTGGTAGTGCATTCCATATTTGTGCAATTCTAGCTATTAGCTAATGAATTTTTCTTTAGGTTGGTATTTCAGTGCTCTTTACAAATTTTCATAATTGAATTTCTTGTATTCTCATAATCTGACATTCTAAAGATATTCACATTGACTTCATTATAGCAATTAAACATTTTGTATGTTTCTATTAAATCCCCTCTTAGCCTTCTTCCCTTTAATGAATGCAGATTTAAGTATATAAGTCTCTGTTGATAGCTCATAGATTTGCATTCTTTTAATAACTTAGTTGCTCTTCTTTGTACCCTTTCTATAGCTATAGATTGTCTCTTGAGGTATGGGTGCCACACAATATTACCATATTCCACTTGTGATCTAACCAATGCTTTATACAGTTTAAGAAATATATCTTTATCTAAATAGGTAAATGTTCTCTTAATTATTCCCATCAACTGGTTGGCTCTATTTGTTATATACTGTATATGTATGTCAAATGATAGTTTATTATCAAAAATTATGCTAAGGTCTTTCTCACTTTGACATTTTTCACTGTCCTGTGTGGTCTTCTATTATCATATGGTATTTGTTTTCTGGATTTTTTCTTCCCATGTGCATTACTTTACACTTTGATACGTTAAAACATAGATTCCATCTATCAGTCCTGTCCTGTAACTTATATAAGTCTTTTTGTTGTGTAGTATTATTTTGTGCATTGCCGTAAAGTTTAGTATCATCTGCAAATATTTTGCATTTGCTTTCTATACTTTCAGGGTCATTTATGTATATTGTAAAAAGCACTGGGCCAAGTATGCTACCTTGTGGTATACCACTAACAATATGCAGAGCTGCACTCAGGCCTTCAGGCCCAAGGCCCTGTAGCAACCTGAGTGAAACTGCAGGCCCACAAATCACCACACCACAGAGAAAAAAAAAAAAAAAAAAAAAAAAACTGAGGGGTTTAGTGTTTATACTGTGATCTGGAAACCTTGGGAATGAAGGTGTCCAAGGAGGGGGACTGGGTGGTCTCAGTAGGGAGGGCATTCCAGTCACGGATGATTCAGTGGGAAAAGGAGTAGCTTTTGTAATCTGTGCGGCGTGTGATCGGCTGGTACTGATTTGTGTGGTATGTTCTGTTGCTTGCAGTCAGGGGTTTAAGGCTGTCACACCTTATGCATGCCAGGCTGCTCTGTATCTTGTTCAGCATGGCAAGTCAGCCGGTGCGGCGGCGTTGTTAAAGGGAGGTCCACTGGAGTTCTTCTTCATTGATGTTAATCTTTCATGTGTGTATTCTTCCCATTCTACATGATGAGCTACGAACAGTGTCAGTGTGGTAAAAATGTAGTTCCTGCATTATAATATTTAGAAATACACACACAGGTCCTTGTACGGATTTGACGACACAACTCGTACACTTCGAAATTCCCACTCTATGTTAACAAAAGGAACAGCTCATATGGTCAAAATGAGGTTGAAGAAAAGTGAGTTCAGTTTGCTTTCATTCTTCTTTTCCCTTCTCCTGTTTTTCTCCATCCAAAATGTGAATTCTATATTGAATCCGTTCCCTTGTTTAGTATGATCGTCCGAAGTAGTTTCCAATCTGCACCAAAAGCGTTCCATGATAAAGTCCTCCGTGTAGGGCTGCACTGTAAACTCCATTCCTTTTGCACTGGTCTCTGATTTCTAAGCTCATCTGAGTTCACAAAGCAACTCGCTGCATTTTCCACGAGCAGCTTCTGATAGAACGCACACTTTTTTCTTTGTCAGCCAACAAGTACACCTCCACATGTGGACAACATCAAGGTCATTTTCCTACACCGACAGGATGACTTGGGATCTGTTTTAATTCAAGGAACCCTTGCATTTTTTTTTTTGTCATTGTTCGACTTTTTTCACCTCAGTGGTGTGCGGGTCATGGAGCATCATTTTTCTTTTCTTTGTTCTTTTCTGTTTCTGCATGCCTTACTTCTTACAAGGAACATATCTGTTGGGCATTCGTTTTATAGACATGGACATTGGATCATGGGTTTTTAAGGAATGATTACTGTGTTATGTCTGGGTTTTCAATTAAGTGACCTTGTGTATGGGTGAGAGTGTGTTGTTGTTTTAGTAAAAAGTTAGGCATCGCTACAATTAACCACCAACAACAACAACAAAAAAACCCACAAATTTATCTTTCAGAAAATCATTCCAAAGATGCTTTTAAAAAAATCTGTTATTGAAGGTGTGTTATACTGAATCTCATTTGCAGTCTAACTATGAATCAATGTCTACATCTTCTTTTACCATATGGCTTCTGTTGTGTTATGGCTGGTATGATGGCATGTTGGGGTGTGGGGGAGGGGGGGGGGGGGCGAGGTGAAGGGGACGAAGAAAGGAAGAGAGAGACAGACAGAGAGGGACAGAGAGAACAGAATGTGGAAAGATAGAGTACAAAATGTAAAATGGAGATGGTGAGTGTCGGTGATTGCAGAAAAAAAAACCCATCATATTGGAAGGTTATGTGTGAGAGGGGGGATGGGGGAAGCGGGATTTGGACAAAAAATTAATCAATAATCAAATATTGTATGCACTACTTCTGTAGATTATCATTTGGAAAGAGGTTCATGTGTGGACCTACAATAAACGACAACCGGACTATGTAACACATAAGTAGCTAACTTTAATAAAGAACATTTTGAAATATATAACTTTTTCCAAAAAATATTAACATTTGAAACTGGTAACACGTGTTCAGTAATTTCTGGAGGCAAAAAAGATTTCATTTCTAAACAGCGGGTTAAAATGTGCTCTACCGCTAAACGTCCCTTGCAAATGAATTCAGTATTTTCACAATATTTTGTGTATGGGCCATTTAGTAATAATCTAAATGCCATGCTCTTCACAGCCCTGCCAGCTCTTTTAGCATTTAATAATGCAGAAGTGTTAACTTTAAAGACAGAAGGAATTTAGCATATTTCTTTCAACAATATTACACATTTCAGATGATGATAAACAATGAAGTTCAAGATGATCTGCATGTTCATTAGAAAAAAGCCCACAGTGTGAGGGAATCCAGCACATTTCAATATTAGTTCCTCTCATTTGAATACAGTCAATAAAAAATCTTATTTAAAAATGATGTTATAATTAATGTTTGTACAACCTGATTTGATAGACTGCAGAACTGATTTTGAAAGACAAAATAAAACATTAATCAAGGTTAGGGGCAGATCAATTTGATATGTTAATGCCATAAGAACGGCAATTAATTCAGCTGTAAAAATTGAGAAGCCATTTCCAATATGATATGACTTTTCAATTTTCAAAGCAGGAATTGTACCAGCAAACTGATTTTCTAGAAGAGAACCGTCTGTATATATCTTTAAGTGGGGGGAGTGGGGGGTATGTTTCAATGTTTCAGACAAGTGTGATTTGAGTTAAGAAGCTAGTATACTGGGATTTTCTTCTTTCATAATGTCACAATATTGAATGTCAAAAGCTGCTCCAGTTAATTTCCATAATGGAACTGGTGAAGTGCTCATAATCGAAGCAACATTTTGTGGATCAACATTTGATTAATAGTATCTGACACGTACGTAGAAAGTTTCTAGATTTCTGTTCTGTTTTGCTCGTTTCGAAAAAAGTTTGTCAGACCATATATTAATCTCAGTTTTGACAGAATTTTCTGTAGCATTTGCTCTAATTACATATTTCTGTCTGTGTACCAGGGTAGAGCCAAATGTCAGCTGCCTGTAAGAGCATATCAATCATTTCCTGCGTCATTCAGTCATATTTCACTCATGTGCTGCCTGCACACACATATATTATGTATATTAGAGTGGATTTTACTATGAAATTGTTGCCATAGGTTCTTTCACATGTACTGACTTATGCTCAGTCATCCAAGGCTTAATTCAGTAGTGTGCATCAATTTAACTTCCATACTAAGCAGGCAGAAGTTCCTATTTGAACTGAACCTGATAAAATGACTGATATTCATCAGTATCACCATGGACACACACACACACACACATACATTCACACATGGGCACAGACAACTGAAACAGACATTGCTGTGAGATAACACACAAACAATAAAAAAAAAAAAACTGGCTGAAGCCATGTGACTAGCACAGGCTTTACAAGAGAACTTTATTGGTTGCAGGAAACTTTGTTTAGTCTAAATGTCTATTGATAGAGAATCTATCTGTGAGGCCATTCTTAGAATCTTTTTCGCCAGAGCCAAAAAATGAGACACAGGAATTTTGATTAAATTTTTATTGATTAAGCGATGTGTGCCAGAAACAATATTGGCATAACTGAACTTTATAGTCTGTTTCAAATGTCCAGTGTAAGAAAACAGCATATGAAGTATACAACAAAATATGAGCAACAATAAAGGCACTGTCAAAATTCACAATCCATGACATTATAAGACAGCCCTGGGAGTTGAAGGTGTTGGGGATTGTGGGTGATTATAGTGAGGAACACATTGTCTGCCAAAACATTCTTGACCATTTACATGAATTGCATGTGCAAATTATTTGCACATGAATGCATAAAAATTCCCTTGTAGTAAAAAGAAAGAAAAAAAAAAGAAAGCTGAGTATTTTTTTAAGCATTTGGAAGAACACAGCAAGATTTCTAGAGCAGAATTTGCAGAATTTATGAGGATTTCGCTTGTGTTCCATTAAATCCAAAATGACAGTTTTTTGCTTAACTTTTATTCATCAACTGCAAATAAAATGAACACTTTCACATCATATGCTTCAACCCTAGCGTGAATGAGACACATGATACACAGACAGGAAAAATGCACATTCACTTTCCAGCCCCCGAGCCCCAACCCCTCTTGTTTTTTTACCCGGCTCCTCGCCTAGTACAACAGATGTTTGCTTATTCAGGCAATTGCCTCTATGGTGTCTATATTTTGAATTTTTCAAGCACTGTTAAATTTCATGTGGACAAAAAGTAATCAGCATTTTTTCTGTAATGTTGCCCCCTGTGCCTCCTTATTCTAGGATTTTCTCCATTTTTTTCCACTCATAATTCTGCCTTGTGACCAAGTTTTACATAGGTTATGAACTGAATTCTTTGTAGTCCTGTCTTATACTTTTTTCCCCCTTCTTTTAAGGCAATCACCTTTTTCCCCCAACTACCTTTCATGTCAATCAGAAGCGGCAGCAGTTTAGAATAAAAAAAATCAAATCACTGGAAACTTTAACCCTCTTGCATTTACAAACTTCACAGAAAAACTCTTCCTAGTGTTCTGCTGCGGCCACAGTGAATGCAAGAGGGTTTGAGGGTGCTTGAGGTGCAGGAAAGCCTGTCGTCATCAATGTAAAAAGATGACTAGACCATGATATAATCTCTGCAAAACTCAAACTCCATACAGATTCCATTTAAAGAAAAATGCGCTGGAACGTTTGGGATATAATTCATCTATTATCATCCACAGCCTAAAATCATACACAGCGCATTCTCTCTCTGGGAGTACAAAATGTGCAATCTGATGACCCCCCTCCTCTTCCCTCCTTGTTTTTGCAATGAGCAGCACAATCCACTAAACTTAAAAATGTTTTGCCAAAGTGTGACAGTCTGTGAGGGTTATTGGTACATAATGTACAAAATGGCGAAGGCTTGGCCAATAAAAAACCAACAAAAAAACCAAACATATGCCAAGGTAAAATATGAGGATACAAAGGCAAAACAAAATAAATGTTCACAATCCGCAAATACAGTTTAATCTGCAAGACTATAATCGAGATGTGTGGGAGATAAATTATTTTCCTATTATGACACTGATAAAGTACCTTTGAAATGGAAAATATACCATGAACAATGTATTACATTAAGATCTGAACTTGTCCAGACCATTCAGTACAATAGGATCCCATAGATAGGTCACAAAACAACCCTAACACATGCAAAAAACACCCTATATTTTTATATACCCTCAGACAGGCATGAAATCTGGTTGCAGTTACACTCATTGGAATGCAAATTTCCGAGTATTCAACAGAACCTCTTTGACAGCAGTTGGGTAAAAATCAATACAAAGGCACTGAACATATTCGTTGATAACTATAAAAAGGCACTGAACACAAGTAAACATGTTATAAGTTTTGGAAATAGATTAACATACTCCTGAGATCAGACAGTGGGAAGCACTATAGGCTAGCTGTATAGCTGTATAATTATGGTAGCCCAACACACCGCTGTTTTTCGGCACTTACAACACTCCATTCTGATTTAAGTCATTACAAACAGTAATAGTAACAATTCTCCATGTCAGTCACTGCAAACATTATGCTAAACTTTTCTGGCTGTATACACAACCTTACAAGCCCTGAGCCTGTGCCGTATAACAAATCATCATTAAATTGACCTTTCCCGGTTCAAGGACTATTGATATGGATGTTGGAAGAGACAGGAATGTGAAAAAAGAAAAGCATATCAATCTTTCACAGACTGAAAGGCCCTGAGACATGCTTATCACAAAACTGTAAGAAAATGGGAACCACAAGTAACTTACATATAGGCACACATGTGAGATGGCATTAAAAAAGAAACTTCCCAAATCAAGGTCTGTGCACTGTTGTAACTCGCACTCATTTTTCAAGCCTTCAACATACCATGATGCTTCATTCAAGTATCAATACCTTCAGTCTACAAGTAGCCATCATTGTATAAAGCTTTGACGAAGCCAATGCCAAAAAAGACCCCACTACCTTACAATCATTTTCATGCTATTCTGATTTACTGACCCTTCTGACACAACCTTCTCACCATGGGGACCATACCCCAGCAAACACTTTGTCCTTGAGAGAAAAAAAAACAACAACAAAAATTTGCCATAAAGACCTGCTGAAACATTAAAAATCAGACAGTATCACAGAACAAAGTGGATCTGCCAACATCAACGTAAGCCAACACCTTGTCATACCCAACTTAACTCACTCAGTACGGCCAGTCCTCTCTTCTCATATACACAGACCCCTCAGATGTCCAGTGGGTGTCTGAATGACCCAAACCTTTAGCTTCCGTCATCAGAATTGTGGTATTCTTTGTCAACATTCACCTCTTCAGTATAAGAGCTTTCCGCCTGCAATATTTTGATGATGGTAATTGGGGTGAAACGCTGTTAATGTCGTCCCTTTCGCCGTTCGTATGGAGAGAGTTAACAACAACAACAAAAAGTCTATGATATTTGAAAACTCATTTCATGCATGAAACCCACATAAAAATTAGCAAACATAACATTCGACACATCCTGAACATTCCAGGAGCAGAAACTACATGGAAGACATGGGCTTGTAATATATTTCATCTGATCCACACTCAGTAATGTGGCTCCCACGTGCTGAGGGCCTCTTTCTTGTTCCATGGATGGTCTCCGACTGGAACAGGAGTTCATGGCCAGCCTCTTGGCTTGAGTGAGATGCACAGTCAGCCAACTGGAATTCCTTCGTCATGCACATTTCAATCTGCTCCAAGTAGAACTTTCCATTTTTCTGTAACAAATAGTGGTAAAAGGCCCATATCAATAAGTAATTAAGGACAAGATTTGGGAAAGAGTGTTGGGGGTGGTAGAGAGAGGAGGGGGTGGGCTGAGACTGGAGAGAGGGGAAGGGCAAAAACCAGAGAAACAGAAAAATCCCCACTGACACCCAGAACAGTCTCCAGTGAACCCTTGCTGGTGAAAACAAACTGTGTCCTCATATATTCAGGCTTTTTCCACTCCTGTGGCATTTTCATCAGAAGTCATGACAATGGTCACCACTACCACTTACATAGAGTTCCTATGAAAACAGGTGGACAAATTGAATCCACTGGCTTTAAAAAGCTTCAAAAAGGGCAGATGCAGAAATGACATAAATATGGAATCGAACAAAATGAAAAAATATCAACAACAATACTTGCATTGCATTGACAGCGACAAACTCGGGCTCAATGTTGACATTCAAAAATTATTATTTGAACATGTTCTTTTTGCAAAATAAATCGACAGCGGCAATCGAAGCAGTGCAACTGAAGTTATAACGTGGTTTAAATCACGTTATTTTGGTATATCTCGGGCATTTAGAAATTTTCTTTCAAGTCTGAGGTAAAGGAGACGTTCCATTCACCTCAAAAACACTGCAGTATATGTCCATTTTATAGATCTGCAAGATCCATGATCGACAAGCTTTATCTTTCCACTCGCTGAGACACTACCGACACCTTCCATTTTATTTCTTTTTCTGTTCAATCTAGTTAATTCAGTATCCACTTTAAAACATTAATAAAACACGTTGATGATTTGGCGCTAAAGGAGACGTTGTCATCGTGTTGTGCTTTGCAACATGTTTTGTCAAGATCTGAGCTGACCAGTGCCATGCAGATGAGGCAGTGAAACCGTGGATTCAAGTTTTCTTTTCTGTTCATTCTAATTAATTCAGTGTGCACTTTAGAATATTCATATGCAGTAAACACGTCAACAATGTAGTTAGTGTCACCGTATGTGGTCTGTCCAGAATGTGTATTTCTTTGCCTTTAATTGCGAACAAGAAAAACGAGGTCATGGCGTATTGTCACCAGACAATTGGGAAGCTGCAGAAGGTTAACTGCGGTTTTTGGAATCTGGACCGAACATCAAAAAATAAACTGTTAATAATTTGGAAATACAGCTAAATTTGGGAGACTGACAATCTATAATTGGTATGACTGTGAAGATTTTTTTCCTACTATGTTTAATCCAAATTTGGTATTGGCAGACAAAGTATTTCCAGAGAAAATGGCAATGTTAAAGTTTACCACGGACAAAGACACACACACACACACACACACACACACAACCGAACACCAGGTTATAACACAGACTCAATTTGTTTACACAAGTGAGCCAAAAATGACTTGGACTCAAAGATAAAATTCAAAACCCCATGATTAAAACAATTACATATTTTTAACAAGTCTATTTTGCTGAAACTAAAGGTTATACCTGTTGAGGTTCTTACTCACTCTTCAATAACAGGTACTGTGTCAACATCCCAGTCAGCAAAATTTATCTGGTTTCTGATACACAATATGTAGAGATAAACATCAACTCTTAGACTGTGCACACACACACACACACACTCTCTCTCTCTCTCTAATACTAGGAAATGGAGCACCTCATATGGTTAAATGAAAAATTACCTTGTCCCGAACACAGGCGATGTTGGGATAGACACCCAGTTCCTGATGCAGAGCCTCAAGGACATCAGTAGCCTGATGAGAACAACAAATGTGATAAATTATGTCACCAAACAAGAGAAACATGGAACAAGCCATGAAATTCGGCCAACACAGACAAAGCCATGTGATAGGCATAGTTTGCATCAGTTTTACATGGTACAGTGTATGACACCAAACACAAAAACATGGAACAAGCATAGTTTGCATCAGTTTTACATGGTACAGTGTATGACACCAAACACAAAAACATGGAACAAGCATAGTTTGCATCAGTTTTACATGGTACAGTGTATGACACCAAACACAAAAACATGGAACAAGCATAGTTTGCATCAGTTTTACATGGTACAGTGTATGACACCAAACACAAAAACATGGAACAAGCATAGTTTGCATCAGTTTTACATGGTACAGTGTATGACACCAAACACAAAAACATGGAACAAGCATAGTTTGCATCAGTTTTACATGGTACAGTGTATGACACCAAACACAAAAACATGGAACAAGCATAGTTTGCATCAGTTTTACATGGTACAGTGTATGACACCAAACACAAAAACATGGAACAAGCATAGTTTGCATCAGTTTTACATGGTACAGTGTATGACACCAAACACAAAAACATGGAACAAGCATAGTTTGCATCAGTTTTACATGGTACAGTGTATGACACCAAACACAAAAACATGGAACAAGCATAGTTTGCATCAGTTTTACATGGTACAGTGTATGACACCAAACACAAAAACATGGAACAAGCATAGTTTGCATCAGTTTTACATGGTACAGTGTATGACACCAAACACAAAAACATGGAACAAGCATAGTTTGCATCAGTTTTACATGGTACAGTGTATGACACCAAACACAAAAACATGGAACAAGCATAGTTTGCATCAGTTTTACATGGTACAGTGTATGACACCAAACACAAAAACATGGAACAAGCATAGTTTGCATCAGTTTTACATGGTACAGTGTATGACACCAAACACAAAAACATGGAACAAGCATAGTTTGTATCAGTTTTACATGGTACAGTGTATGACACCAAACACAAAAACATGGAACAAGCATAGTTTGCATCAGTTTTACATGGTACAGTGTATGACACCAAACACAAAAACATGGAACAAGCATAGTTTGCATCAGTTTTACATGGTACAGTGTATGACACCAAACACAAAAACATGGAACAAGCATAGTTTGCATCAGTTTTACATGGTACAGTGTATGACACCAAACACAAAAACATGGAACAAGCATAGTTTGCATCAGTTTTACATGGTACAGTGTATGACACCAAACACAAAAACATGGAACAAGCATAGTTTGCATCAGTTTTACATGGTACAGTGTATGACACCAAACACAAAAACATGGAACAAGCATAGTTTGCATCAGTTTTACATGGTACAGTGTATGACACCAAACACAAAAACATGGAACAAGCATAGTTTGCATCAGTTTTACATGGTACAGTGTATGACACCAAACACAAAAACATGGAACAAGCATAGTTTGCATCAGTTTTACATGGTACAGTGTATGACACCAAACACAAAAACATGGAACAAGCATAGTTTGCATCAGTTTTACATGGTACAGTGTATGACACCAAACACAAAAACATGGAACAAGCATAGTTTGCATCAGTTTTACATGGTACAGTATATGACACCAAACACAAAAACATGGAACAAGCATAGTTTGTATCAGTTTTACATGGTACAGTGTATGACACCAAACACAAAAACATGGAACAAGCATAGTTTGCATCAGTTTTACATGGTACAGTGTATGACACCAAACACAAAAACATGGAACAAGCATAGTTTGCATCAGTTTTACATGGTACAGTGTATGACACCAAACACAAAAACATGGAACAAGCATAGTTTGCATCAGTTTTACATGGTACAGTGTATGACACCAAACACAAAAACATGGAACAAGCAGAAACATGTTCCAGTTAAAAACATCCTTTCATCCTCTCCCCCCAACACCTCCACTTGTGTCCCTCACACTGTTTTACTGCCCAGCCAACCCACACCATGTGAAATAACTTCACTAAACACTCTAGTCTGAATGATCAAATGAATTGTATCAGTCACCACAAGACCCTTGCTCTCAGCTTCACTACAAGCTAAGGCTTTATAAAAAAAAAACATACATCTTCCCATAATTGTGATAATTTGACAAATCCAGATGCTCATGCTAGAAAACTGATGACAAACATAAAAGCTTATACGTATGACCTTAATTAAACAAACCAAAAAAAAAAACAACCAAAGGCTGAAACAGACAACTACTATAATAGAAAAGTCCTGTTTTAACTTACTTTGTAGGTGCGATCATCTGCTGGAACGATATTGCCATTCTTGAGAGTCCTGGAGAAAAAAAAAAGCTTATCTTTCCTTCACTTTTTTCCAACTGCCTAATGGATTATTTCAAACACATAAATTTCAAAAATTGTCCAGTGTAATTACCACACACACACACGCATGCGTGTGTGCGCACTCACACACACACAGAGCTAATATATCAGCCATCACAGTGCAGTAACTAGTTGGTATCATAATGATGACTAGAATTTGTGTGTTCAAAAGCCCAAAGCTGGAATGATGAAATGGTTACAAACATTAACACCAAAGGGCACTACAATGAAGACTTATGAACAAGACAAATCATGTGTCAATGACAAAGCACACACACACACGCCATACCACATGCCAACACCTGTACATCCATCCTAGAAAGCAGATTTGTACAGATGTGAGTTGAGGCCAGATCTGAACTGAGATGTCGTTTGAGCATGGCGAATTTGGTAGGGAAATCTATTCCAGGTAACAGGACCAAGGTATGAAAAGACATGTGATCCTTGTAATTTCTTTTTACAGTGTGTGATACAGAGAATATGTGAATAAGTTTTTATGACATATGCCAGAGTTTGCATGAATGAAGGAAAATGAACAAGTCCAAGGACAGACCCTTGTGGTACACCATACAACAGAGTGGACGAGTTGAAGCCTGAAATACATACAGTCTGAATTCTATCAGTGAGGTAGAATCTAATGAGTGAAAGAGCTGAGTCTTTTATGCTGAAAGTGTGTTCAAGTCGAGGGAGGTGAATACTGCTCAGCGAAAGGGTTCAGATGGTCGTTGTGTGCTCACTAATTAATCTTAGCAACATCGGCTAATTAGGTGTTGGTTTGAATACACAAGCTGATGCCTAACATGAAAATGTAATCTGGTGTGGAATCTTGGCCGAAAGTCAAAGGAACATGAGTGCTACAGGTTTTGACATTTTGTAGTGATGGGAAGTGTGTGATTGTCTTCCCTAGGTTTTGTCTGTTTAAAAATCAAAAGAACAATTGATGCATGCACAACATCACAAACTTTAATATTTGAAATAATGACATGAGCTTCCTTTATGTATGTGCACCTTTTTCTTTTCTTGTTCATATGTTACACATGTTGTGAGGTATGCCAACAACAAAGGAAAAAAAGAAAAGAAAAAAAAGTGTACAGCACTGAGATCAAGCAAAATAAGGACAGTACAGTCAATGGTGATGAATATTGCTATCTGCTGTATCAAACACAATACTGAGATCAAGCAAAGTAAAGACAGACACTTGATTGTCATCTAGTGCGGTAAGAATATAATTTATCACACGAAGAAAAGTAGTCTCAGTGCAGTAAGCAAAGTAAGCAGACTAGTGTGAAGGCCATAGATTGTAAGCATTCACATCGGCCAGAAGACATCTTTTCATGTAATTTGAAGAAAAACAGAAGACTGGAGACTGCTCTGTAATTTTTTTTAAGATCATTTGGATCAAGTGTGTTTGTTTTTTTAGAAGATGTTTATGACAGCTTGTTTAAAGACAGTGGGGAAAGTTGCAGATGACAAGGAGTTGACGTTTGTTAGTGCTGGTACAATTTCATCAATGCAGTGATCAAGATGCGGTGTGGGAACGGGATCAAATTCACATGTTTTAGGAGCCATCTGTCGCAAAACATCATGACCTTGTTGCTCACCAACTGTGATGATGGCACAGATGACCCTCAACCAGTTCCAGTCCATAGCACTACACAACTCTGGGAAGGAATCGGCCAGGGTAAAAAAATAAGTCTCTACCTCTGAAGTGAATCAAACCTGTGTCCCTCCTAGTCTTCAGTCCAAAATATGCTAACCAGTTCACCAAGTTGCTTCACAAAGACGTACTGAGTAAACAGGTAAATAATCAAAATAAACCTGACAAATGACAATCACATCATATGCCATGCTGCATAAAACGTTATCTTCTGTAATTTGGGGGCTATAAGACAAAACTGTTATTCTTGATTTTTCACCTTAAGGTGCAGACTGCCTTATGTGATATTATCAAATCAGCTTTGACATCCATCAGTACAATTACATGCATGACTTATATCAGGTCAGAATCCATGTCAACAGAGTCAAAACAACAATTAACAAACACACATGACAATGCTGCTATTGAGGTCCAATTAGGTTTGGAACCACGTTCCCCAGGGTCAACCAGGCCTGAAGGATACAGATACCTGCAGTGCTGGTCAAGAAATGTAAACAGCCCTCCCCAAAATGCATCCATGAAGTGGATGACCCTTGACCGTTTGATGCCAGATATCCAAAGTGCTTCTTTAATTGCATCATGAAAAATACAGTAAATCCAATCACAAGATCAAACAAACTGATTCAAATGAAAAACAGAGATCGGAGAGAGATGGGGGAGGGGTGGGTTTCTTTATGACCAAAAATACAGTAGAATACTCACAGTGACAGGTTGTAGTGAGCATGGAGATTCATGGTAACATTGAAATAATGCACTTCATCTTTCAGGGCTGGCAGTGAGGTTCCACAAGTTCCATGTTTCTCCCATTCATGCTTCCTGCCAGAGTAAACAATCTAACTAAATGTACCAAACATGGACAACAGGGAAAAACATCTCATCTATATTGCATACCAAAATACTGCCCCACCTCTACCTCCAGCAGCAAAGAAATGTAGCTGAAGAAACTGAAAAAAGAACGGAAGAGGATGTGGAAGGAAAATAAGATGAAGTGACAGAAACCCTGAGACAAAAACAAGAGAATAATCAAGTTACAAATACTAATAATAGTAATATCAACACAAAGACAAAGAATAGTTAAGTTACAAATAAGCATGAAAACAATCAATAATAATAATGCAAATGCCTTACCATGTATCTTCTGGCTTTTCATCCTCAGCAATCGATGGCCATGTTTGTTTCATTCGTGGAAGCAAACTCTGTCAAACAGCAAAAACAAACACACAAAAAACTGAACATTAAAATATCAAACGCTTAAAAGTATCTCTAGACTTCCAATTAATGAACTGATTGGATGAATAGGATATTCAGATTAATTCAAAACCAGACCTTTTCTGCTTCTTGACAGTTAACAGGCTGATCCTTGTGCAACAGGTAACATCAGTTATCACGCCATGCTTCTGTTACCAAAACCTCTGCAGTCTGATAATTTTCCTGTCTGCAGCAAAGAAAAAAAGAGTGAGGACAAGACCAGAGACCAATCCACATGCAAAATTAAGTCCATGCCTGGTTCATTGTACCGTCTCCCTTGCTTATCTGCCAAACAGCAAACCCTGAGTTTCAACAGGATCAAACGAAGTTTGTGACAATGCTGTGCCCAATCTGGGTGTCTCAGCTTACCTCTACTTTGTTGATGTCAAACTTCCAGGTGTCATTGCAGTAGTTTGGTCCTTCTGTGCCACGTTTGGTAGGCCTGTAATCATGCAACATGAAACTAATAGTGTCTCTTGTATCAGGTGGTCCCGTGATTCTACAGCAGTCATATATGATTCATGATTTCCCCTGTAACATTAAGTGTTGAAAACAGAAACCCACAGACTTTCCAACACTAGTGTGATTTGTATCCACAAAATCATTTGGTTTTAACAAACATATGATCAGCACAGACCAAAAGCTTGAGTCCAAAAAATGACACAGCTTTGACCACACGAAAGTACCTTAAATCCTAATTCTTAAAGACGGGCGCAATAGCTGAGTGGATATATAGAGTTGGACTTTCAATCCGAGGATCCTGGGTTCGAATCTCAGCAACGGCGCCTTGTGGGTAAATGGTGGATATTTTTCTGATCTTCCAGGTCAACATATGTGCAGACATGGTAGTGTATACGAAAGCAGAAGATCAAAATATGCATGTTAAAGATCCTGAAATCCATGTCAGCGTTTGGTGGGTTATGGAAACAAGAACATACCCAGCATGCACACCCTTGAAAATGGAGTATGGCTGCCTGCATAGTGGGGTAAAAAAACAAAATGTTATACACATAAAATGTTACATGTCTGCCTGAGTGTGTATGTGTGTGTGCCTGAAATCTGATTGAATGACACAGGAAACGAATGATGAGCGCCCAATGGCAGCCGTCGGTCGGCTCTACCCAGGTAGGCAGCCTGTGGGCAAATGAACCTGAGTTTGTAAATCGCTTAGTTAAAACTTACCTCCATTCAAGGATAGGCATTGTATAAGTATCCATATATCAAATCAAATCAAGTATTAAGAACCACCAAGTTTGGACTGGCTATGTTGAGAATTACTGATTTTATGGACCTGAATCTCTCTCCCTCCCTCCCTCTCTCAGAGATTTATACTACACAATATAGACAGACACAAATTTATACAAGACACAAACATACCAGGCCTATTCCAACATCAGTCATTAAGACACTCTGTATTCTATGTTCAACAATCTCCACTACCACTGAGTATATATATACATACTGTATCTGCATTATGACAAAGGGTTCAACATCAACCAATTTTATCTTGCATCGTGTGTCCCTTTTGACAGGAGTGTCTACTCACAAGCTCTGAGGAACAATGATCTTGGTTTTAAAACCTATTTTCAGTTTTAGTGCACTGACAATGTTTTGCTAACTTTCCTCAGCAAAGGGAAATAAGTGTCCTAGTGTCCCTTGTGATGTGAGTGTGTATTTACAAGAGACCACAGAATGAGCAGCTAGTCTCAAACCCTACTTTCAGTTCTGTTTTGTTTGGTTTGTTATCTTTGTTGTGGTATAAACTCATCAATTTTATCCAATTTACACTTTACACATGTTTAATAATCAATTCACAACATACATACCATAATTCCCAACAATCCACTGGGAAAGATAATTTTACTGTTTACTTTTCTGACAAAACATTCATCAGCCTTAAGTGCTTGAATATCACTTGGTCTGGAAAAATGAAATTACTTCGTTTTGCTAGGGATTAAATGCGTTAAATGAAACAGTCGACAAGACAGAAAGAGCCAAAGGCCATATCTCACCACAGCCCATGAATCACCCAGGAATTGAAGTTGCTGACTTCACACTTCCTACCCTGGAGACAACAACACATGATCACACACAGAGTTTAGACCTGAACGGTTCAGTTACTCAAGGAGGCATCACTGCTTTTGGACAAATTCAGATATGATACGTCACATCTAAATAAAATAAAATGAAGTAAAACAAGATACAAAAATTTATAGATAAGCAATTAAATGAATGAACTGACAAATTAAAATACTATAAAAAAAAAGAAAAGAAAAAAAAGAAGAAGTAGAATATAACAATTAAAAACAAGAGGCAAAGTCTTCATGACTCAATTGTGTTTGCACTTTATCCAGAAAAGGAACCACGCGGAGAGAAAAACAGAGATGAAGAAATCAACACTGTTCAGAGTGTTCTATAGTAAATATGATAAATAAATGAATATATATATAATAAGCTTATTATATAATATATATAATAAGCTTGGGGGAAAAAAGAGGGCATGCAAGCTGGATTGAACCATGCATGTTCTGTTCCGAAGCAAGCAGACTAATCTCAACCGCTGCAGCCCATCTGACATAATTTGACAAAATATTAAAGCATGCTTTCTTTCGTGCGATAAATAGACGTGATTGTATTGGACGTGATAACACTTAAAATCATGTTTTTGTGTTTTATCATACCTTGATTATTCTTTTATTTTGGTGGTAAAGGAGACACTGCCATCACTTCAAGCACATCGCAACACATGGTAGATCTTTAGATCTGCACGAACTGAACCAGTCTACAACGAGCTGACGAAGAAACGATCAATTCAATTTTTCTTTTAAAGTTTTATGTTCATTCCAGTTACTGCAGTGTCCACTTTAAGATATTTATATACAGTAAACATGTTGATGGTGTAGTTAGTATCACTCATCACTGCATGTGTTCTGTCCAGAATTTGTATTCAATTCCTTTTAATTGTGAACATGGAAAGAGAGGTCATGTCTTCTCACCAAGCACAATCTACCTTCCAGCAACTGAGCAAGTCAGTGGGATGCGGTTTTTAGAATTTCAGATTTCAGAACGAACCTTAATGAAATAAAACTGTTAATGATATGGAAATACAGTTGAATTCTGGAGAATTACAACCTATTGTTGGTATGAATGTGAAGATTTTTTTTTTTCATACTATGTTTAAGCCAAAGTTGGGATTGGCAGACAAAGTATTTCCAGAGAAAACGGAAATGTTAAAGTTTACCATGGCCACACAGACATGAACACACACACACACACACAACACCGAGTTTTTCTATATCTTATTCACTAATTTGTTTTTCTTACATTTTTCTGCTTTCTGTTGTGTGAACAACGTATCTTAAAAATGTTTATATTCATTGTAAATTCTTTAAATATATTAATCACGGCGGCTAAAAAAAATTTAAAAAAAGAAAAAAAGGGGGAAAACAACGTATGTCTGCAATGACTGTCATTTATATGTAGTTAGAAAATGTGTATTTCAACATAATTGCAATTGTGTAGTGTCCACCAGCCATCAAACGAAACAAATATATTTAATCACATTCCTGAGCACGATATAAGCTATTAGCTTGTTGTTGCTCCGCTGTCTATCTGTACATGTGTGACATATTTACTGAATAAAATTTTGTTTAAATCAACACCGAGTTAAAACATATACACACTTTGTTTACACAAGTGAGTCAAAAAGGAATAGTATACTATTCCACGTTTCTCTGGGGTTGTAAATAATTACAGTTTTCATATGATATTGAGTATCTGCAATAAGTATCCCTCATTCTTTGTTTTATGATTTTTTCACATCATCAATTCCATTGCAAATGAGATTTTGTTTATGTGCTAGTTTAGTATTATGATGCTGTGAGGAGGTGTCACTTCCACTGAGTTCCAGGAAAATAAATCAGTCTTTCTTCTTTTTCTTATGCACATGACTGCATTTGTGTCTGCATATATATATATATATATATATATATATATATATATATATATATATATATATATATATACATACATACATACATATATATATATATATATTTCTATCTGTATTTCTTTTTATCACAACAGATTTCTCTGTGTGAAATTCGGGCTGCTCTCCCCAGGGAGAGCGCATCACTACACTACAGCACCACCCATTTTTTTGGTATTTTTTCCTGCGTGCAGTTTTATTTGTTTTTCCTGTCGAAGTGGATTTTTCTATATTATATAGAATTTCGCCAGGAACAACCCTTTTGTCGATGTGGGTTCTTTTACGTGCGCTAAGTGCATGCTGCACACGGGACCTCGGTTTATCGTCTCATCCGAATGACTAGCATCCAGCCCACCACTCAAGGTCTAGTGGAGGGGGAGAAAATATCAGTGGCTAAGCCGTGATTTGAACCAGTGCGCTCAGATTCTCTCGCTTCCTAGGCGGACGCGTTACCTCTAGGCCATCACTCTACACACATATATATATGCTACTTTGTATGTGGTTTGTTTTTTTTTTTAAATGCATTATGATTATCACCTTAAAATCTTCCTTGTGACATACACACAAAGTCAACAATATCATGCTGTGGGACCAGTATCACTTCCTTGTAATTTGTGTACCCACCTGCACATACACATTCTTTCACAAATGTATGCAGCACACACCTGTACAGACACATGCACACAATCACACACACACATACACACTAATCTATCATCTCCAGTGAAGAGATACTAAAGTATGAACAAGCAAAGAAATGAAAGGACAAATGATAAAAAAAAAATCTTTATACATGTAACTGACATTTTTTTCTTCTACTGCTCAATATAACACCCTTTACAACAGGATACGATGCTGTTAACTAAGTAAACATCCTTTTACAACAGGACATTAATACTGCGAAGTAAATATGAAGTGTTCATGCAGCAGCACAGCCAAGGTGAGTACCTCATTTTCCAGCATTAGGCATGTGGCAGGGGCCCAAGACCGAGTCAGTATCAGTGTATCCCAGAATTCGTCTGCTTTCGGGATCACCCTACTGTGGCTGGAAAGACACACTATGATGAAGCCATGTCACAAAGAAGATAGCTTAAAGTAATATATACAACCTGAATAAAGAAACATTTTTTTTAAAGGTTAAAGAGTGTGAGAGGGAAGATTATTATTTGTGATTTTATACTTCAGTCATCACAGATATATCTGCATTTAAATCATATGACAATGTAGGATCACTCAGAAGTGAGTGTGTGTGTGTGTGTGTTGTGTGTGTGTGTGGTCAACATTTTCATTTCAAGATGGTAACTGAACAAGTAACAACTGCTTTATTTTACAAGCCATCTGAAAAAAAAGAGGAAAATACTTTTTTTTAAATAGGTCTATATGAAAAATAGAATGCATACTTATATACAATTACAAAACAAATACATACATGTTATACGAGATCTGTGTGATAATGAAATACACAGCCGTATTTCTGTTTCACACAAACATGTACACATGCTTGAAAACACCACACAACTTCCCCCTCATATAACACAAACACATTGCCAACACAAGTCTATACAAAACATTTCACAAATAAATGAAACTAACAGTAACATGACTAGCATTACTAATCATCTTTTAGACAGTTAATGAGATGATTTCACATTTTTTCTAAACATGTTTTTACTTGAATTTTTTTTTTTTTTAAATGAGTGTAAGTTATTCCATGAATTTCTGCCACAGCACAGGAAGCTGGGTTTGTAAAAGTTATGTTACAAAGTTAGATTACAACACATATCAAAGAAAATGGCAAGAACAACCATACATCATTACATGCACAAACAAGTATGAGATTCATGAATGAAAATGTGGGTAATATGGGAGAGGGAGAGAGGCATATCTTATAACTATTAATAACATCATAAACAATACAGGGAATGGATTAAGTACTATGAATTACAGTGTTTTTAAGTTCTTCGTGATATATTTTTGAGTAATTTTCTTAAATGCATGTATGCTTTTTATTTCATGAACTTTGATAGTAGATAACACTGCATTCCATAAGCATCATAAAAAATAAGAGACTTGAAAATATCGACTCTTGGGAGCGGCACCAAAATCTTGGGTGGATGACGCATTGGGTTGGTTACATAAAAAATAATTTTCTACAATGTAAGTTTAAGAAACGTTTTACTTTAGATAGCTGGTATATTGTTGGGGAAATAGTTTTGCACAGTGAGACGCACAGAGAGAGTACATTTTATGTGTGTATTTGTGTCAAATGTGTGTCACTATGTTTATCAAACTTTATACATATATATGATTGTGTCTGTGCAGGTGTGTGTTGCATACCTTGTGGAACGTGGAGGTGCATATACAAGTATATTTTACAGTCCACAGCATGCAGTCAAAACTGACAGCTAAAATTTACATGCCATAACTATTAATCTCAATTCAAAAACTGACTTGCATCATGCATAGCATGAAAATCAAAATGTGCATGCTGTTGAATGAAATGTGCATGTGTTAAATAACTGATAATCATTCAGCAAACAGCCTGAAAGTGAAAACCAAACTTGAAATAATTGCATTTGAAACAGTATCTATTTCACAGAGCCCAACAACTGAAAAAACTGAAAAAGCACTTATTTTTTAACTTGGTGCAAAAAAAAACACACACACCAAAAAACTACATTTTTGTATCTTATTGATATATATATTTGTGAATATATACTAAATGAAGAATTCTTCTGCACATTAACTGAGTAAATCAAGATTATGGATAGCCTGAATAGGAAATTGCTTTAATCTTCTCTTCACTGCACATCATTCAACACTAAGACATGATCATGAGTCACTTTGTGACTGTTTACTGAACAAGTAACTGACAAGACCATACATTACCAGTCATTCTCATATTCTGAACAAGTAATTGCCTGACCAACGCAGTAAATACATTTATGTGCCAGCAGGATCCTGTCACAGTTCCCACAGGAAATCATTAAGTAGTGTAGATCACCTGACACAGATCATTTGGACTCCAACCTTTGTCAGTATCATTATCCATACCACAGTCATAAAAAGGAATGTTCATCTGAACATAACCAATGAAAAGAAGTAATAAACTGAAATCATTTCTCCAACAGGAGTAAAATTCATTCTTGATAATAACAAAGCTGATACAGCTTAAAACTGAATCAATCCTTTCCTCATAGTCCAAGATAACAAATTTCATATAATAAAACTGAATATAGAATACTCAGTAAGATATATCAAAGGGTGTTAATGTACAATCTATACAAATATCCAACAGAGCTAATTCTATTGATACGCATGCATGCCCATGCCTATTAATACACTTGCAACATACACACGCAAAGTGACACAGTGAAACACATATCTTGGATCACTCACTGACTCAGTCAAAGACAGACATATAAAACAAAATTCTTACATTAAATTCTTTTTTTACTTTTTTTTCTTATCTAACCAGTCACAAAAAATGTTTAATCACTTACCCAAACTTGAGGCAGAAAATAATGAAAAAGACAAACACCTGAAACATACATGAAAGAAAGAGTAAAATTTAATTCACAAATGAAATACAATGCTCTCTTAAAGTTCATATACTTCTTATATACTGTACATGTGCAGTTTACAACAACCATACACTACAATATAATGTGAAGAAATGTTTGAACTTCGAAGGTGAAGAAAAAAGACACACTCACTGGGAAACAAAACACACACACACAAAAATACCTCCATCTGTCATACATGCACCACATGCTCAAATGTGTACACACACACACACACACACACACACACACACACACACTTGTCTATATTCCTGTGGTAATCACTGTTCAGGGGAACAATCCACATACATTACATACACATACCACCTCTAATCAAGAATAAGGGGACAGCTGATCATGTTTACATCATTACATGCAAGCTGTAAAAATATAATCTTTCACACAAACATCAGCGAAGATGTTCATGGTGATGGTTGACAAACTTCACACAGCATCAGTCTTTACTCTCCTTGGAAAACAACAGTGCACCCCATTTAAAAACAACAATATGTAGTTTACATATGTATATATATATATATATAGAGAGAGAGAGAGAGAGAGAGAGAGAGATGAACAATGAACAATGAACAAATGTTTTACTGAGGGTAACTGGATAAGCTGGAAGCTTCTTTACACCATGCCCTCCCTCACACACAAACACACGCACCCACTCACACGCACAAAAGATGAAAAAGGAAAAAAAAAAAAAGAAAATCGGTACGGACACTCGGTGTAGACATATGTTACAACAACAACAACTACAACAACAAGAGTTAATCACGAAACATAAAAATAGCATGGAATATAACTCAGTCACACACACACACACACACACACACAAACACGCACGCACGCACCAGCTTACGCACGCATGTATACACGGACTGATATACACTAATCTTCTGAGCTCCTTTCCCTGTTCACATTGTCAGAGAGCAACGAAAAAAATGTTATTGTGTAGAAGCTCTCTCAAGAAGCTCAAACAAAACACGGTATATAAGAATTATAAATAATTGTTTCATGAGATATTTTTGGTACTCTTTTTTGAATGATACCAAGGTGGATTTATTTTTCAGATAGTCGGGAATTTCATTCCTTAGTTTACCACCAGAATACATGAGAGATGTCATGAAAAGGTTTTTTCAGGAAATTTCCTCTGAAGGTAGGATGGTGCTAATTTCTTTTTAATTTTGTACATAAAAACACCTTTATTAAAGATACATTTGAGATGGAAAGGAAGAATGTTTAGTTCTTTGTAGTCGTTAGTATAGATAGAAGATTTGAGGAGAATAATCTTGAGAGAACGTCTGTATATGCTTATGAGTGGTTTCAAGCAATTTTTGCTTGCTAAGTCCCAGCATGTTGAGGCATAGTCGATGTCGGGTTGAATGTATGCATGAAAAAATAACTTGCAGGTATGTTGATCAAGGAAATGTTTAATTCTGTTGAGCTGATATAATTTTTTTGATAGCTTTTTACATAAAGCAGAAACATGATTAGACCATGACAGGTTATTATCAATAGAGAGAGAGACGGATTGAAGACTGAAGATGGTTTATTCACATTAGGCCTCAGCACCTCGTGAAGGGGAATGTGAACAATACCAAACAAGCTATAAACAGCCGTGAACAAAAGGACTGGATAAGATACAGAAATAGATATTACAGGTCTTTCAGACTATGAAACAGCAATTTCTCTATACTTAAAGGCTTTATAAAGATAATTATAGACACATTTCTAACAAACACTATCATCAGTACAAGATAACAATAAAGCCAATTTAAAGAGGCAAGGGTGTCAATAATATTTGGGCCAAATACATTTTTCTCTAATATCTTTGAGCGCTTCACAACAGAGAACAAAATGTACTTCATCTTCCTTTGATTGTTTACACACAGGACACATTAACTCAGAATCTCTAACTTCTAAAGTTCTTTGTATCTTAAGTGATGTACAGTCAAATCCGAGATACCTAGTCTAAACTTAACTTTGTGGTTACATATTTCAAATGTCTGTCCAGATTTAAATGCAGGTGTGGATTTATATCATGCAAAACACAAAACGTTCTATACATATCAAATTCTTCACTTGTGTGAATGTCAATTCCAATCCTGCCATCTACAATCTATTAAATGTTGCCGAAAAGCATTTACAAAGCAAAACTTCTTAGCCAGTAATGTATACAATTAACTACAGAATTTATATATATATATATATATATATATATAGGATAACGATTTCTTTTCACCATATACAAGGTCATTTGGGGTTCGCTTATTAACGCCAAGATTTCTTTTTATAGCAAACAAATGAACAGCTTCACAGTGGAACACAGCTTTATCTAAACCCCATATTTCTGAGCCATATTGCATTATTGGCTGAACTTGAGTAGAGAGAGAGAATGAATGAATTTTCTTTAATGAGGGAAGTGGAGTAAGCATGGACATGCTTTTTTTTCATCCATCCCTCAGGACAAAGAAAACCAACAAGCAAACAAACAAGCAAAAAATGATAATTAATAATAATAATAACAAAAAATAAAAATACCCCCCCCCCAAAAAAAAAAACCAAAAAAAACAACAACACACACACACACACACACACACAACCCTCCCCCCCTCCCTCCCAGCCCCCCAAATACAAAAAAAACCAACGACACACACACACACACAAAAAACAACAACATAAAAAACACACAAATGAAGCCATCATTACCACTACAACTATCACTACTACCATTACCACTACTACTGCTAAGTTTTTTTGTTTGTTTTTTTAATAAGAAAGAAGAGAGAAAGAACAAAACAGTGTCACAGCTAGAAAAACAAATACAAATGATAAAATGGACACTTCACACACACACACACACAAACGAATGCACTTGCATATGCACAATCCCTTACAACAACAACACAACTATACTACTACTATTACTACTCTAATAATAATGATAATAATAATGAGAAGAAGAACAGTGCATGGCATTTTGTTTTAACATTTCCTGTTTAAGTAGAATAACATTGTCATTAAGATTGACTTACATCATTCATATGTTCCCCAGTTTGTAAAACAAATAGTTGTTTTTTTAAAGAGATTCTGAAATTAACACTACTGGTCACCTGTTTTAAAAAGGAAGGCAGATTATTCCAGTACAAACCACAACTGTACGGAAGGCTTGACTTAAAGAGATCAATTCTTGGAAGAGGTATTGCAAGTTTATGAAAGTGTCTATTGCTGTTTATTGGAAAGTTATCTACAATACCAGGAGGAGCTGCTATTCTAGTCTTAGATACAGTGGAAGAATGTTCAATGATTTATAATCAGCAGTGGTTAATGAGATGGATTTTAAAAGAATTAGTTTAAGAGCACGTTTATAGAATCTGTTTAAAGGTTTTAGAATGTTTGCACACAGATAAGCAACATGATCGGACCAAGATAGATTATTATCAATGATTATACCTAGTACCTTATGCGATTTTTCTGCCTCAATTTTAAATCCAGACAGAGAAATAGAAAATAAGTCTGTTGAATTGTTTTGATGTTATTGTCTAGTTGTAATACACATACCTTTTGTTTTCGTTGCATTGAGACACATGTGATTAATTTCAGTCCATCTGGCCAAATTGTTCATACTTTCTTGTAATTTTGATGTCAATATGTTTATGGATGAATGATTGAAATAAAATGAATTGTTGTCTGCAAATAAATCTCAAACCATTGTTAGATACAGAGGCAGATCATTGATATATAGTGAGAATAATAATGGACCAAGGATAGACCCTTGTGGTACACCATATCTTATAGTCTTTAAATCTGAGTTAGAATCATCAGTAATAACTAGCTGCTTTCTGTTTGATAGAAATGATGAAATGAGCTGAATTGTATCTTGAGATAGTCCATACAAAACTAACTTCCTTAATAGGAAAGAATGATCAGTAACATCAAATGCTCAAATCCACAAAAACTACTCCTGCTGGTTCATTATTATCAACATTTAAAAGCCATATAACGACCATTTGTGTCAGTGCTGTGTGGCAGGAATGATTTTCTCTGAAACCAGATTGCTTGGGATGAATCAGATTAAATTTATTCAAATGGGAAAGAAAATGTTTTTTAATGTGTTTTTCTAATGGTTTTGATAGAATGGAAAGAATTGATACTGGTCTGTAATTTCAGGGATTTGACTGGTCACCTGATTCGAATAATGGAATGACTCTAACTTGTTTGAAACATAATGGAAAATAATTTTTGTCAATGCAAAGGTTATATACGTTATGTCAAAGTATCTGTTATCAATGGGGCAGCTATCTTAATGATTTTGCCATCCAGTTCGTCTAGGTCTCTTGTATTACACTGCTTTAACAACAGTAAGGTTGCAAAGACGTCAGGTACTGATAAGAAAGGAATTGATACTTTGCAAGAGAAAGAGAGAGAGATACAACAAAATGATTTGTCATTTTCAAAAAGACTGCACCTATAACAGTACAATAATCCCACAAATAAAATCCTGTATATATTTGTGAATGTTACCAAGTGTTAGAAATAGAAAGTTTCATATAGTAAATGTCTTCCTTACCCTGCATACCAGATTAAAATTTGTGAATGTTACAATTATTTGGCATAATAAACATATTCCTCACTCCGCATTATTATCATTTGTAAAATTCAATATTATTTGGCACAATACATTCTATCATCTTCCTTTCACTAGTCTTTGTTTATGCTCATTCATGTAATTAGTCTTGTTAGAAATATTTCTTTTCTCAATATATTTTAAGTTATCAAATTTTTGGGGAGTTTTAGTGGAATTACCTTTGAATCTTCATGGTACCTTTCACTTTTTGTGGAGATAAATTTCAATCTATTTTTTTAATAAAATTAAAAGATTTAAAATTCAAGAAAAAAAAAAGAAAAGAATTTCAATCTCTCTTCATGGAATGATTAACTATTCATTTTAATTATTTTTGTTCTCTCCTGGATGCTTATTTAGGTAAATATAAATTCATGTGTTCATTTTCAAGCTAGCTGAGTAACTCCAACCGGTTAAATCAAATTTGTTAGTTTTCTAATTTGATGACTTTTTTTTTAAACACTTAACAATATCAGAACATGATATCTATTATCGTTAATAACTTTATAAGCATAATACTGAAATTTCAATGTAAAACATAATCTTCTGATGGAATGATAAATTGAGATGCTCCAAAATGATGGGCCGTCAGCTACTGGACAGTAGTTATGCACTCTTTGTGCTGACAGAAAATCATCGACACAACGAGAAGCACAGGCCATGAGCAGTAGACGAAAAAGGAAGGTGGGTGCCACCCCTAGTTCATCAGCCCGCATCAAATGAGACTGCAGAAGAAAGTGACCACCATCAACTTTTGCCAACAAGGCAGCACTCCACCAAAGTCGGTGAAGGAGAATCTCCATCCCTGTCAGCTGCTTTCTGAGACACTGTCCCCTGGTCCAAGATCAAAGTTGAGAGCGTCTGTACTGGCAGTGAAGCCTCCCCCACAAGACCCACACCATACCCCTCTGCCCTTCTCCATATGGTTGAGGCAACATAATTTACAAGTTGATGTTTCTAATTTCTGTGAAAGAAAAATTAGAACCCGAAGACTTCAACAGTACAAAACTGTAAATGTTGATTTTTTTTTTTCAGGAAGAAAATAAAATGAAGAAATGTACTAGGACAAAAAATAGCTGTGATGTATAATTAATCCCATCCCTCAACCTTATCCTGGCTGGAAGAAGTTTCAAACAACTGGAAACATGTTAACCCCTTGACTGCTGCTGATGAGTATGAAGGGCTGTTATCTCACTGAGATAAGACTTAATTCATAGGTTTGGATGTCATTCACTATTTCTCATATGATTTCTTCCTCTTGAGACTAGTTCTGCAAAACCAGTTATGCCACTTAAGTTAAAGGTGAATTTTATACAATAATGCCATTAATGGGCACTAACTGCACTTCAGATTCATGACACACTGATCTTATTTTTCACTACAAAGTAAAATTCAGCAGCCATGGGTTACTCTGAAATTCCAGAAAATGGATAAATCTTTATAGTACTAAGTATAACAATAGTTCATTATTTTTTGGATCAGAAAAGGTGGTAGGGTTGAAATGAAAATGGAAACACACACACACACACAGAGAGAGAGAGAGAGAGAGAGAGAAAAGAAAGACTAAAGGAGTAAGTCCCATTCTTATGTGTTAGTAATATGGTTAAGCTTTTCATAAGCTCAGTTTTTTATATTCACTGACTGAACTCTTGTGTCGTAATAATTGTGCACATAACGATACAATCTACTATTCCCTGTCTTTCCATTCTTTCATTTGATTAGAAGAAACAAAAATCGGTATCACTGGAATGTAAAGGAAACCATTTTCTGATAAATATCCCCAAAACGATAAAATGAATTATAGATACCCAAAACAGGTTCAAGCTGGAAAGCCTCTTAATACCGCCCACCGTTTTAAACAAAGGAGCGAAAGTTGCTGTTTGTTTATATCGGTTACCTACTCTTGCGTTGTGAAATCATGGCGTGAAATTTCAGTTCTTGCAAAAGTTTTGTTGACTTACCAGTTTTGTTGTTTCTCCCTTCATTCTGTGTCACTGCTTCACTCGCTCTCACAGAAATTAATCTTGGACTTCACTCTCCAGAAAGAGCAAACCAACCCAGGAAGTTCGAGCAGCTGGTCACAAGTTTTCGCTGGGTGCAGCGCACGACGATGACCTCAAACGCTTATCTCCCTTCCAAATAAAATGTTTTGATTGGCTTTTAGGAAACCAATGAAACATATTCAATTCATTTGTTTACAGGAACAGAAAATGGTGGAGGAGTAATCACGGATTGTGCGAAAATACATGAATTTAACTTCTTGGATTTGGTAATATTTTGATACATTTCACTATATATCCCATTTTTGATATTGCTCTTGTTCTAGAGATCGGTACTGATCATATTTGAAGATGGTGGCGCTGAAATGCTAACACGGTCCGTAGTGTAAAACTGACGAGTTCAAGCATGTTTCAGATCATTTCACGTGCCTGTGAGAATTTTATTGATGGATCTCTTGGCTGTCTCCGCAATAAAAGAGAACTTGTAAAATAAAATCAGGTGAGATAACAATTAACGCAATTAACCTGCAGAATGGACTTTTTAATCATTTTCAGTATTGGGGAACGGAAATTCAACGATTAGTTTACTTATAATAATGTCACCACAAGTGTACGACTTCGGCTTAATCAAGCAGACTTCAGCTTACATTAAGTGACAGTAGAAGTTGCAAACTCATGACAGTAATAGTACTGATATCAGACTAGAAGAAGATTTTCCTTAATCACAACATATTTGTATTTAGTAGAAGTAGCAGAGTAGGGGATATAATGGTAAATTACTTTTTAATTAGTCAGCCATCAGGCTCAGAGAGTCTTAAGTTCTCACAAGTTTGGATATATTTTGTCATATGTGCATGAAGTTTATAATTTACTAATGTTCTTTATCAAAGCACATAGTATTTTGATAATTATCAGTTGTGAAGAAACTTTTAAAAGGATTATAATGAAAGCAACAGAAGTAGTGCAAATTTAACTTTTAAGTTTAAAAACTTTTTTGTCAGTGGTGGGCAACAGTGTTTCGCTTTCAGTTTGCAAAGCTGAAGTTTTGAATCCTAGTATTGTTGGAAAATATTGATTGATTGAGTTATAACTTATATGTATACTTATATAGCGCCTATCCTCAGTCAGAAACCAAGCTCTAAGCACTTCACAAACACAGGGTCATTTGCACAACAGGCTGCCTGCCTGGGTATAGCCGACTGACAGCTGCCACTAGGAGCTCATTCGTTTCCTGTGTCATACAGTCAGATTTCACGCATGCACACACATACACTCAGACAGATGTGTAATATGTAGAAGATTAGAATTTACAGCAGCTCAAGTGACTTAAAAGTGGACAACCATGGTAACAAACTTACAAAGTAATTTAGTCTGGAGAATTATCCAGTCACCCAATACACATCTGTGCAGACAGGTCTGCAAATGTTATAACTTCCTATGGTTATACCAGAAAATCAGAAAATGCTTGCTGTTGTGGAAGACCCAGTGCAATGAAAAACCTAGAAGATCCCGATTTTGGTTTGACTTTGAGTGTACTGTTTCAGTGTTTGGTGATTTAATTAAAAAAGAATGTGAAGAACCCTCCACACCCTCTTCACTCATGAAAGATGAGTGTGGAGATCTGAGTCAGTAAATGATCATTTGATGGATGAAAAATTATGGAAAGTAAAATGATCATTCAAATGTTCCAGGAGTCATTCATGCTGTCATTTTTGACAAATATCTTAAAAGTGGTTTTAAACTTATTAGTTAGCTCTTGTAACAACAAGTCAGTGGTACAATTTGGTTTTACATTTTTGTAGATTGCCTATTTTTTGGTTTGGTGACAAAATCATGTGGGTTTTTTTCCCTTGTTATTGTGGCAAAATATCCACATGTATATCTTTCCCTCCACTCCTATATGTAACTGGCGGAGTGAACACCCATGCCATGTGAACATTTCTCATTCCGTCTGGAGGGGAACAATTGTGGATATTGCCTTTATATTTTGATTCTTTAATATTGATTTTATTTAATGATATACTCAGTGGTTAAGTTTGTGGTCTTATCATGATCATTGATTCAATATTATTATCCTTAATTTTTTGTTGATAAATCTTTTTGTTTTCCAGCGATGGATTCGTCTCTGACATTCAGTGATCAAGAAATTCAAGAGGAGCTGTCACGCTTAGGTTATGACAATATACCTTATGACAAGCTTAAACAGTTTCAGAAAGGTAATCATAATGGATTAGTTTGTTACATCTTGTGTTAAAACCCTTTGTCTTTGTTTCTTTTGTATATAACTGATTTATAGCTGGAAAATGTTAATAATTTGTTCTTAAAATATTTTCTTCTTAAAAGTTTGTCTTATACCGTATATTACTGCGTAAAAAAATACTAAAATCAGAATGACACTATTCCCCAGTATTCTCATATTATGATGGATCTTCCATCTGTCAGTTATGTATACTCAGTTGAGTCAATGGTCATACATGATATTTGTGTATTATTTTTTACGTGAAAATTATGTATCCTTGTATGTGTGTCACTTTGTGGTAAATGAGTACATGACTATAATCTCATCTGTATTTGTGTATAATTATAAGTAAGCATGTAAACACAGTGATACATGACTATCATTATGTGAGGTGCTGCAGCAGTGCAAGCTTGTGTGTATGTTTCTGTGTATGACACTGAGGATTTGCTTCTGTATGTATGTAAAGTCTTGAAACTTTTCTTGTGGGCAAATTGAACAAACATAATATTTAATACTGCACAAACTACAATCTGGGAACATTGGTGTGCTCAGATTTGAACCAGCTAGTCCTTGCTGAAAGGAGCGGAGGCAACTCACACAATAACAGTTTGGGATCTGGAGATGATGGCATCACAACACAAGAACACAGAGAAGGTTAGCTGATATTTCCTTGTGCTGTGTGAGTGAGAAGAACCGAGTGTGTGATGAACTTCAAACTTTACTCTTTTTGTGTAGAACTTGTATTTGTATTTTGTATTTGTATTTCTTTTTATCACATCAGATTTCTCTGTGTGAAATTCGGGCTGCTCTCCCCAGGGAGAGCGCGTTGCTACACTACAGCGCCACCCATTTTTTTGTATTTTTTCCTGCATGTAGGTTTATTTGTTTTTCCTATTGAAGTGGATTTTTCTACAGAATTTTGCCAGGAACAACCCTTTTGTTGCCGTGGGTTCTTTTACGTGCACTAAATGCATGCTGCACACGAGACCTCGGTTTATCGTCTCATCCGAATGACTAGCGTCCAGACCACCACTCAAGGTCTAGGAGAGGGGAGAGAAAATATCGGCGGCTAAACCGTGATTCGAACTAGCGTACTCAGATTCTCTCGCTTCCAAGGCGGACGTGTTACTTCTAGGCCATCACTCCACTTGTATTAGTTTTATACTATAGTTTTACAAAGGTAGGCAGTGGCAGACTCACAATTGCATAGTAATCATGCCAAGGAAATTTTCAGAATTGGCAGTTGTTAAATGAGTGCTGTATTATAACCAATGCATAGAATAGATTTTTGTGATTTCAGGTCAAAACAAAACAAAAATTAGTTTACTTTTGGATGTTCACTAAATTGTATTGTTGATTAAGGCTTTCCATTGTTATCATTTTTTGTTAGTAGTTTGCCCACAGTAGTTTGAAAGTTTCTCAGATCTTGATATGACTTCTTTTTTTTTCTTTTTGATTATTTTCTGTTTGCCAGAAGTTTTAAGTTTATATTTGGATGTTGTATTATTGATGAAGGCTTCCCATTGTTATCATTTTTTCTATGAAATGAGTCAAACCATACAGACTTTACAGTCATGCATCACATATGTCAAATCATGGATGACAGATCACAAACTAAATGATAATAAAACAGAAGCACTAATCTGGGTTCTCATTCACTCAAGCACTCATTTTCTGACTTGCCTAAGCCTTCATCTATCCAGGTAGGAACCTCAGACATACCTTTCTCAGCATCCGCATGCAATTTAGGGTACATGCTTTCAGATGACATGACACTTGACATACACATCAACCACATTTGTAGGTCAGCATATGAGGCACTCCGACAAATCAGCTCCATTCACCAATATCTAACCACAGAAACCACAAAGACATTGGTTTGTTCTTTTGTCCTATCTCGATTAGATTATGGAAATGCTCTTCTTGCCGGCTGCCCCAAACACTATGTTGACAAACTTAAAAAAATTCAAAACTCAGCAGCTTCCCTTCACTGGCTCCCCATTCACTTCAAAAAGTTCAAAACTCTGCAGCTTCCCTTCACTGGCTCCCCATTCAAGCATGAATACAATACAAACAAAGTCCTTAGTCACAATTTCTTCACTATCTTTCAGATCTATTTTCTGTCTATTCACCACCCAGCCATCTCCGTTCTTCAGATGACATATGAACTCTGTCCATTCCAAGAATTCACACAAAAACTTACGGTGAATATTCCTTTTCTTTTGTTGTACCAAAACAATGGAATTCACTGCCCTCACATATTTGTCACACCCCAACACAAGAGAGCACTCAAAACACATCTTTTCAATTTGTATCTTTCTAAGTAGAGCTTTTCCATTTGTATATGCTTGCTGTGAGTGTGATTGCTCTTGGAGTTGATTTGCACGCATTTGTGATGATTTTGGGTGTGGTTCTGTGAGGCCTGGTTTCTTGGTACATGTTTTGACCAGGGTGAATGTGATATGTTTTATCTTGCGGTGATTTTCGGCCAGTGTGATGTGAGACTATGATATTGCCTGTGATTATTTTACATTATATGTGTGTGTGTGTATGTGTGTGTATATGTATGTGTGTGTGTGTGTATATATATATAAAAATATGTGTGTGTGTGTGTGTTTGTATATATGTGTATGTATATGTATGTATATATATATATGTGTGTGTGTGTGTGTGAGAGAGACTTAGTTTGGAGCATGTAGATTTTGGCCAGCGTGATGTGAGATAGTCTGAAATATGTATTTTAGCAAATGTGATGTAGTTGTCTCGTTCATCATTTATCAGATGGATTCACCCATCTCCTTGACGAAGGCGGCAGTATGTCACAGGTCCTCCAGTTCTCCATAGAGCTTCCAGGCCGCTGGGATTTGGTCTGGCCAGGTTTTCTCTCGGAGCGTTTGGTGGAGCGGGCAAGACTGCAGCAGATGTTCTGTTGTCTGGCTGCCTGTTCTGCAGGGGCACTGCTCTGTGTCGCCGATACGGAGTTTCGTGTATAGGTGGTGTTTCAGGTGGTTGTGACCTGTCCTGAGCCTGAAAATGGCTACCTGCTCTTGACGAGTCAGCAGATAGTACAGGTCTGCTCTGTTGTGGCATGGACGCTGCTGCTTTCACTTGTTCTGCAGCTTGGCCTTAATGATGGTCCTGGATTCAGAGTAGCTGGTAGACCTGTCCATCTGCTCTTTCATAATGCCTTCCTTTGCCAGGGAGTCCGCAGTCTTGTTGCCAAGCATGTTGCAGTGGGAGGGAATCCACTGCAGGGTGACTGTGTGACTTGTACAGAGGGAGGCGAGAGAGGAGGACAGATCGTTGAGTTCTGGATCTCTGTTGGACCAAAAGGGCCTGCAAATGGACAGGGCATCGGTCAGGAAGATAACGTTGTGGCTGGCGTAGGGGGCTGACCTCTGATATGTGGCTGTTCTGTTTTATGTTTGATTCACTCTTATGGTATACAGTCCGTAGCGAGACGATTTTTTCTCTCTCCGGAAGCTTGAACATACACGCACCCATTTTTTGTATCTTTCGCAGAGCGTTCATGTAGAATGAGTCCAGAACTCTTTGGGAAACTTGTGTGCGGGGTTCTATAGTGACTTATCATTTCACCGCCTCGGAATCTGGGGTCCAATACTAGGATCAGCACCACCACTCAAGTTAAGAATGAAAAATCAGCGCCCTTTCCTATTCACTGGTAGCTCATTCCTCGACTTCCAATGCGCGTCATACTTTAGCATCATCCACTTGTTTAGTTTAATATAGTTTCAAAGGTAGCACGTGGCCGCTCCATTTGCATGTAACTCAGGGCCAGAAATTTCGAATTTGGAATTCTCTATGATTCTAATTTCTCCACATATACTTTTCTGATCTGGCTTAAAACACATACCCAAAATAGTTTTCTTTTGTCCTAAATTGTACTATGTTTGATTAAGGCATTCATTGTTATGATTTGCATGCTTGTAGTTTGCCACAAAAGATTCGAAGCTCAATCAATACCATTTATTTTTATTATTTGGGATTATTCGCTCTGCGGGGAAGTTTAAGTTTATACTTGGGGCTGTATGATGCTGATGTTCCATTTGATCTTTTCTTTCGTATAAAATAGTCACCATCCAGACTTCTCGTGGCTGACATTGTCCATCATGGGTGGCATCACAACTATTGAATTGACAGAAGCAGTCAATTTTGGGTTCTCGTCACTCAAGGCACTCTTATGTTTCCTAAGCTTCCTAATAGTGTAGACTTCAGCCCCTTCAGATACCGCATGAATTTGGAAACTTTGCTGATACTGACCGTTCAAATTGACTTAGCCTTGTGTCAGCATAGAGGTCATGATCCAGCTCCATTCACCATGATCTACCCAGTAAACCCCTAAGTTGGTTTGTCTTTGCCCTCATTAGTTCATGTGTAAGTGGTCTTTTTGGCATTAATTGTCACCAGCCACTGTTTTGTCCAGCTTTCGAGAACATTCAGCGCATGCTGTAGTTGGCAGTTGTGAGGTGTTCTTCCGAGCACCATAGGACGAGATCGTCTGCATGGATGGCTCCCTGGACTTTGCGTGGCATATCTTTGACGATGTTGTTGATAAAGATGAGGAATAGTGTAGGGCTGAGGACACCTCCTTGAGGAACTCCTTCTCTCAGTGTCTTCTTCCGACTGTATGCTCCATTGACATGGACTTGGGCCTTCCTATTGTTCAGGTACTGCAAGATCCACTGGTACATACAGCCAGTCACACCACTCTTCTGGAGATTCCTCCAGAGGCCATCCTTCCAGACTTTTGTCGTGTGCCTTTTCCATGTCTATCCACACCGTCAGTGTATGCTGTTTGTCCTGGAAGCCATCCTCGATCTTCTGGGCTATGTAGGTCTTTTGGTCCTCAGTGGAATGATGTTGGTGGAAGCCTGCCTGCTCTGGAGCGATGATGTTGCTCTTCTCCAGGTGCCAAACTAGGCGTGAGTTGATCATACGCTCTAGGAGCTTGCCCACACAGATGGTGAGGCTGATGGGGCGATAACTATCAGCCCTGGCTCTGTCTTTGCCCTTCTTGTGGATGGGCACCATGTCAGCTTCTCGCCAGCTCTGTGGAACATGCCCCGTCTTCCAACTGTTGTTGAAGAGAACAAGGAGTTTGGTCTTTGCTTTGGTGCCAAGGTGTTTTAGCATTTCATTGATGATTTTGTCAGGACCTGGAGATTTTTTGTCCTGCAAAGACTTTACGGCTTCTTCAAACTCCTTCAGTTTGAAAGGCCTGTCCATATATTCAGGTTGGTCTTGGTCATCCTGATGATTCTTTATTTCATCATGGACTTGTTGTTTTCTGTCCTCTGACACAGTGATGTTGCTGATCTGCTCATAGCTGCATCTCTCCCTGTCACCATCTCTTGGTCTTTTTGAAGCGCGACAGGTGCTGACCTTGTCTCTTCGTTGTTCATGGCTTTGGTGAGTTTCCAGAGTTTGTTGCCATCTCTGTCAAGGTTCAGCTTTTCTGTTTTCTCCATCCAGGTTGTTCTTGCAGCTTGGATGTAGGCCTTTCTGTATTTGGCAGTGCAGGCTTTGAGAGTAATGTTGTTTTCTTGTGTTGGGTTGCTTTCAACCTTCTCTCTAGTCCTTGTCACTTCATCTTCAAGTTCCTGTAGCTCTTCTGTCCAATATGGCCTGTATTTCTTGTGAGCGCCATGTGGAATTGCCTTTGAGGCTGCTTTCAGGATGGATTGGTTGAAGTTTTTAGTGGCTCTGTTGATGTTGTAATCGTCCATTTTGATGGTCTTGCAGTTCTTGTCAGAGAGGCCCGCAAACATCTCCCAATCTGCCTTCTTGTAATTCCATCTGGGAAAGGACTTGGCATTGCTTGGTGTATACTGCAAATTGATGGCCAGTAGTACTGGTCTGTGGTCGCTGCCTGCCAACTGTCTTTGTACCTTCCTGCTGTTTTTTGGGCAAGGTCTTCATTGGCAAAGGCAAGATCTGGGGTGGTTGTGGTGAGCCATTGGCGAGAGAAGAGGTTGGTGGGTCTTCTGGATCATTCAGCAGAAGCAGATTGCTCTCTATCTGCCAGTCCTCTACTTCGTCTCCTCTTCGGTCATTCTCACTGTAACCCCAACAGGTTGAGTGGCTGTTAAAATCACCTACTACCAAGCAGTTCTCTGATAGTATGTCCATTTTCTGTAAAGATAGCTCTTTGTCTTGAGGGCAGTACACATTGAAGATGGTGATGACAGTCTTGTCCACTATAATCTTGATTCCATGGATTTCATTTTCCTGATTAGTATCCACTGTAAATTCTGAGGCTGATATACTGTTTTTGACGAGTATCTGCACTCCTTCTTTTGATCTTCCTTCTCTGTCCATCTTGAAGGTTTGGTAACCTCTGACTCTGAACCTGTGGTTGGATTTCAGGTGTGTCTCCTGGATACAGGCCACATCAATGTTCAGTCTTTCAGAAAGTGGAATCTTTTTGTGGTAGATGCCCTCTGCATTCCACTGGAGAATGAGTGGTCTAGAAGTTTCTCCATGGTTAGATGTTTTTTGGCCATTTGCAGTTTTCCTCCGCCTCCGAAGCCTGGCTCCTCACAACGGGACAGGGTGACCACCAGTAGCATGGGGTGGGCCCTTTTGAGGCACACGGCCCGGCACTCTACTGGCCTGGTGGGACTCCACTGGTAGAGCACCATCTCGAAAAGATTTGAGGTTTTCCATCCACGACGTAAATGCGTTGTACTGCCGTTATGTGCCAGGGGCCCAGTACATCTGTCTTCAGCATTAGTTTTCTTGTCCCAGTTTCCCCCTTGTAGGCGACTTGCTGACCAAGGCTTAAGAGCATCCCCTACCCTGGTTTGTTTCTCTGAGGTTTTCCTTCCCCGGGGCTAGAGGTTTTTATGCCCCTCTTACTCACATAATGAACCCGTCATAGGACACATGGGGAATTTGATATGGTGTAGCAGTGCCACCTGTTACCCCACCCCATCCTGGTAGAAACATCGCCATTTGGTCCGGGACTGCTTATTCGACCAGGCAAGCCTGACTTATATCGCAGCTAACCCTCGTATCTGGGGGCCGTTCCCCAATCCGCCACCTGGGGACACGCCGGGTTGGGGATAGTCGCCCCGCCCGGGCAAATTTAATGTGAGACTATGTCTATTTTTTCTTTTTAATCATTTTCTATTTGTTTGTTTTTCTGTTGTTGGTTTTTTTGTTGTTATTTTGGGGGGTAGGGGTTAACTGGGGGAAATGGGGGAGTGTTGCTATTTTCTGTTTGTTTGTTTTTCTGTTGTTGGTTTTTTTGTTGTTATTTTGGGGGGTAGGGGTTAACTGGGGGAAATGGGGGAGTGTTGCTATTTTCTGTTTGTTTGTTTTTCTGTTGTTGGTTTTTTTGTTGTTATTTTGGGGGGTAGGGGTTAACTGGGGGAAATGGGGGAGTGTTGCTATTTTCTGTTGTTGGTTTTTTTGTTGTTATTTTGGGGGGTAGGGGTTAACTGGGGGAAATGAGGGAGTGTTGCTATTGTCCTGTTACCCCACCCCATCCTGGTAGAAACATCGCCATTTGGTCCGGGACTGCTTATTCGACCAGGCAAGCCTGACTTATATCGCAGCTAACCCTCGTATCTGGGGGCCGTTCCCCAATCCGCCACCTGGGGACACGCCGGGTTGGGGATAGTCACCCCGCCCGGGCAAATTTAATGTGAGACTATGTCTATTTATTTATTTATTTAATTTTTTTTAAATTTCATTTTAATTCTTTAAAAAAAAAATTTTATTCATATTTTTATGTCACTTAGTCTTTAATTTGTGTATCTTATTGTAAAGCGCGGTGAGCCCCGTTTGAGATAGGGGTACTGCGCTATATAAGCCTGCATTTTTTTTTTTTTTTTTTTTTTCAGTAGTTTGTTAGTTTCTGAAATCTTCTTATGACTGATTTTTTTTTTCTTTTTAATCATTTTCTATTTGTTTCATGTTTGTTTTTCTGTTGGTTTTTTGTTTTTTTTTTGTTGTTGGTTATTTTGGGGGGTAGGGGTTAACTGGGGGAAGTGGGGGAGTGTTGCTATTGTTCTGTTTGTATCAGTGTGGATGTACAACATTAAAGATAATTATTTTTTTTTAATTCACAGAATTTCTTGCCTCACCTGTGGACACACTATTGGATAAAAACAATGCTGCAGATGGTCCGGGCGCTGGGCAGTATTGTCTTGTGAGTTCACATTTTGATTGAGATCTCTCCTTATTCTCTTTTCTGTCTGCTTTGTGTTATTGTCTGTCAGTCTCTCTCAGCCTCCATCCTCTGACTCATCTCACCAATTTCAATTCTTGGTATATTTGTTCAAAACAAATTGTAAAACATGTTGCCTTCTGTCTCTCACTCTCTGTCCCTGACTCCCTGTCATTCTCTCTCTCACACACACACACACACACACACACACATATTAGGTACCGGCAACCTCACTTGTTAAACTGAAGCTGAGACTAAAAAAACGTTGATTTTGCCCATTTTCCCCAAGCCTGTAACTTCAGTGATGATTAAGAAATAAAGATATGTTTTATACAGAAATAAAGTTCACTTTCTCCTCGTTCCAGTGCTGTTTTTGTTTTTCATCTGTAATTTATCTTTGTTGAATAAGAGATTCAAAATCAGGGGTAGTCTAAAAGCTTCTTGCACGTTTTGACCGACTGCTCCGACACAGATCGCGTCAACTGGTTTTCCCATCTCTCTTTTCTTCGCTTAGCTTGCCTGTTCCATTTGATCTACAGAGCTATTTTTAGTACAGTTGTGTTTGTCTGAACCTCATCTTTCCGGTGAATATTAGTTCGGCTTGCAAAACCGCATATTGCGAAGATAGCGTGCAAAAAACGATTTTTGCTTGACTTTAAACTTAAAATTCTCAAAATTGGTAATAGATACAATAGTTATTACGGATACTAAAGAGAAGCGTTTTTAATTTCCTTTCGAAAGGTATACGCAACTACCGCATGGTATTACTGGTGCAGACAAGCTCCGAGTCAAAAGAGTGGTCTGTGCATCATTCGGATGCCGAAATGCAGCAACATTTACGAGGGGGTATTTTTCATAAATGAGTGCACAAAAGTGCTTGATCGAAGGGAATACCCCATACTGCCGCACCTCGTTTCGAATCTAACTGAAGCGACAATCATTTTTTCTTATTTTCGTGATGGAATTAATGATAAGTATGTTAAATTGCTGTTTGTTGAAATGAAATTAATCAGCAGATATATTCTATAGTAGTAGTTTCACTTTTATTTACAAAACACAAATTATTACACACAAAAATTTTATTTTTCCATAACATCATCATTCCTGCAGCTTGATAACATGATTTAGAAAAAAAAAGTAAAGAAAGAAAGAAAAAAAATTGCTGAATGTGACTTTTAATTAAAGAGTCATGGTAGTGTGTGTGTCTGTCAGAGAGAATGAGAATAATGATGTGTATTTGTGCATGTGTGTCTGTCCAGTTAAAAAAAAAAAAAGAAGAAAAAAAGAAGAATTTGATGTTAAATCTTACAGATCATATGAAATACTTCTAATTCTAAAAAAAAATGTCTTCAAACTGAATTATTGCTGTACCCCATTTTAAAGGCCTTGGTCAGCTGAATACAAATCACTTCATTTCATAAAAATAGCTTGATAAATGAAGAAACTGCACCTGTTATTTGGACAAATTTTGCCGTGTGAGAATTTGCTAAAAAAAAAAAAAGAAAAAAAAAAGGGATTTTATATAAAGCTCAATATCAATAAAACGATCAGGTAATATAGCTGGGGGGAAAATTAGGCATCTTTACTATAAACAAAATATCATTCTCCTTAATTTTTAGCTGTCTCTGTTGTTTAGTATACATGCAGTGATGCTGTAAAATTGGCCAAAACTCAAAATGAAATTCAAAAAGGCTCAATTTTAATGAACTTCAATTGACTGTAACTTTGGTTCTAATACACATAGAAATATAATTATTGTGGTGGGATGTTTGTTTTGACTTATAGTTTTAATCTATGCTTGTTTAAATGTTGTTTTAACAGATTTTTTTTTTTTTTAAGGTTGCTGGTACCTGCATATATGTATCAAAGAGAAGTGTAAACTTGTGGATGTCCATGCATGATGATTAGACAATTTAGAGTTTTGAATTGTCATTGTTAACAGTATGAAAGTACAGCTTTCCAACAAAATATAAGTTACATAAGAGTCAAAGAATTGTAATTGTGTAATTATATTATGTATCATGTATTTGTTTAAATAAATAATGAATCTATCATATGAGAGATCCCTTTTTCTACTATGTTTGCATAGAGACGAGAAGACCTGGAGGAGCATGACTTGAGACATAAGGAGAAATCCAAAGAGAAACCTTCAGTGCCTGGTCACTTCTCTCTCTTTGAACTTCCCCCCAAAGTGCAGCACTTCCGTGATGATGTCTCTGAAACAGAGTCTGAAATACGTAGGATGAAACGCAAAACATTGAGGTAGGTAGTCCCTTACGCTCCTCTAACATTATACTGTGTATATCTTTTTTATTTCTTTTTTATTGTATGCTTTGTTACACCTTTAAATATATGTCATTGCCCTGTTCTAGGTATTCTGATCCCTTGTTACTACCTTAGTCATTGTGAATATATATGTCTTCATCTTTCGCAATGTAACGCCTGCTAATGGATACTCCGTTGGTTGTTTGCACAAGCATGTTCCAGTAAACTGGTCCTATTCCTAATGTCCAGAACAACCTCACTTCCACATTATAAATATGTGACAGAAACTGCCCAGTTCTGCCTTACCATGCCCCTTTCCCTCTTCGCCGCCCCCCCCCCCCCCCCCCCCCATCCCCCAACAAAAAAAAGTTTCTGCATTTGCAGATCTATAAACATATTATTGTGTGTTGAGTGTATGTGATGTGTCTTTGTTACTGGATGCTTGAAAACTGATTGAGTGTTCTTGTTAATGAACTGGATAGATTTTCAAGGCTAACTCTTGGATATGATCCTTAAGACTTTTCTTTTGATCATATAGGAAAAAATGAGTTGCTTATGAAATTGTGGAAATTATGTTTGTCACAAGTTTAAATTGTTTATTGTTACTCCACAGGAAAAATGAAGAGGGAGCAAAATTCATAGATGAGTCTATGTCAGATATTGACACAGGTGAGACTATACTTCTTTTTTTTTTCCTCTAAGAAAAAATTATTTTAAAGTTTTTTGCATTGTCCATTCTAAAGGGAAGAAAAAATAATCATTTGATATCTGCAAAAAGATTAGATTTTTTCAGTTCTATGTACTGTTGATTTTTGTCTTGTATTTTGTTAAATTGGTTTCTTTGGGTTTGGTTCGTCTATGTTTGGTAAGAATGGTGTATGCATGTAGATAATGTATATGTGATTTTTTCTTAAGTGCAGACATTAAATAAGATATTCATATAGACTGTGGAAGTACTTCATTTGATGGTTGCTTTCTTTTCATAATTCATTTCTTTATTATTGCTTTTACAAGGATCCTGTAAACAAGTACAGTGAAGTGAGTCTAAAGATTAAGAATTATGAAGTCATAAATAGAATGAGATTTTGTATAAGGACCTTGTTAAGCTGTACCATAAGGATCGTGGTAACAGGTTATCGCCACTTAATTACATACAAAGAATTTATTTTCTAGTGACCAGGTTGTGGTCAAACCTCTAAATCAGAGTGTGCTATACATGTTGCTGACTTCAGGTAGCATCATTGACACCCATGAAAGGATGCAGCGTATGGTGTTGCGAGATCTGGACCTTGTGGAACCAAGACGATCACAGTCGGCTCGTTCTCGGGAACCACCACCATACAGACTGGGGCCTGACGACCCTCGACCTCCCTCAGGTGACTGAACACTTGGACAATGCAATGTCACAACATAGAAAGAGTATCACTAGAAAGTTCATGGACAGTGTAGTGTTTGTCAGGTAGAAAGATAATTGCTTTAATTTGTATTGTATTACTTTTCATCAGAACAGATTTCAGGCTGCTCTCCCTGGGAAGAGCTCATTGCCACAGTGCAGTGCCGCCCTCTCTTTTTTGTAGCCTGCAAGTGTATTTGTTTTCCCGAGCCGTAGCTTCCCTAGTCTTCCTGAGAAGCTGTGACTCAGGAATGCCACAAACTTTACCTCAGCGGACAACAGGACAAACATGCTCATGGTGTCAGGTTTCTGGTTCACAAAAACAATGTGAACTCTGGCATGGGGTGCTGACCTAGTATCATACGCTTGAAGGTAATCCCATTCAACATCCCATTATCCAGGTTTATGCACCAACAAGTGATAATGATGAGGCTGTGGAAGATTTCTATGAACACATGCAAGAAGATTTTGATCAAACCTCAAAGAAAGACGTAATTATGCAAGGGGACTGGAACGCCAAGGTAGGAGAGGATGCTTACAACAACTGGAAAGGCACTTGTGGACTGTCCTGCAAATGTCAAGTCAAATAACTGAGGCATCCCCTGAAAACGGAGTATGGCTGTCCACATGGTGGGGTAAAAATGGTCATACACGTAAAAGCCCACTCGAATGAAGAAGAAGAAGAAACAGCAGAGGCCAGGTGATACAGTGTCTGTATGAAAAGGCCAGCAATGCAGTCTATTTCAATGGCAGCATTGGAAACTGGTTCAGGATAACTGTTGGAGTTTGACAAGGCTGTTTATTATCTCCCACTCTCTTCAGCATCTTCCTGGAGAGGATTATGACTGAAGGAACAGTCCACATCTGTTGCAGGACAATCACCAATCTGCATTCTGCCGATGACATTGACAGACTGGCAGGGAATGAAGACGAGCTTGTTAACCTGATGGAAAGCCTTGACAAAATATCTGCAGCTTATGGCATGGAGATCAGCACAAAGAAGACTATAATGATGACAGTAATGACAATAATGATACAGCCCACAGAGATGTGATGCTTCTGTAAGATCCTTGGCATTACATACAGGGGCCACATCACAAACAAAGTGCGTAGGAGTCAAGCAAGCTATTGAGCCATATGATGGAAAGAAAAGGAAACTGAAGTGGTATGGCCACATCTGCATTCATAAGGACTGTCTAAGACCTTTCTGCAGGGAAAAGTGCAAGGAGCAAGGAGAAGAGGCAGGCAGAAGAGGAGATGGGAGGATAACATTTCAGAGTGGACAGGTCTAACCCTGAGACAGTAAGGACAGACAACCGTGATGGAAGGAGGCTGGCTGCCAAGTGTGTGGTACCCCCACGGTCTACAAGACTGTGGGATAGATAGAAGAAGTGGATTTTTGTTTAGAATTTTGCCACAGGCGACCGTTTTGTTGCCAACTGTTCGGTCACATGTGCTTTGTGCATGCTTCACACTGGACCTGGTTTATCTCCTCATCCAAATGACTGTCACCCAGACCATCTTAAGGTCTAGTGGAGGGGAGTAAAACTCCCAGTTTGGGAACCTGTGGGCACTTGCTTCCTAGTCGGGCACATTACCACCAGGCTGTTTATCACAATTAAAGTTTGTGTTTAATTTTCTGTTGATATATATATATTTCTGTGCGTGTGTTTGTGTTGTGTGTGTGCGTGTGTGTGTGTGTACAATGAAGATGGGTGGATGTATGGCTTTTCACATTGCATATCACTGTGTGAAAAGATTATAAAATACTATTAAATAAAATAACACCAAAAAAGACAGCATCATCAGATATGGTGAACTATGTTACAGTGATCTACCCTTCCTTTGACCACCCTCACACCAGAAACCTGCGCCGGGCAGACCCAGTGGCCCGCTACCACCAGATGCAGCAGGCCTGGGCCACACAGCAAGCCCCGGGGGAGAACCAGCGTAAAGATCTTCGCTGGAACGTCAGGGAGCAGATGCTCACTCAGTTTGTCCCAGAAAAGGTGAGTGATTTGCCTGTTCAGTTGTCCTTTCACTGGTGATACAAGTATGCTTGTCCTTACTTTCAAACTGTACAAATTCTTTGGTGCTCTGTTGTCTTTTTGTGTGTTGAGTTTTAGTGCATTCTTTAGGGCTTGACAAAAAAATATTACCACACCTAGTTGTCTTTTCGCAGAGGAAAATATCTGTGATCAACTTTGGCAGTTTCAAAGAGCTCGATCAAAATAGCAATGATCTGTGGATGATTATGGAAAGAAATTTGTGAACTTTCAAAGTGAAGCATAGAAAATAACAAAGTGGCAAAATTCTCGGGGCAACTTTTTGGAATGCATAATTAAGGGCGAAGACTGCTTTATGAATTTGTGGTTTGACATGAAAATGACCTGAATCCTGATGCAACAGTAGTTGACAATGTTTATCAATGGAAAAATTATAAAGAATTATAAAGAAAACGTTCTGTGTAAAAAATTTAGAGGTGCTTCAGAAGATATATTGCTTGAGGAGTTATGATTTGCATGCACCAGCTTTAGTACATAAGGTGATTTTTCCTGATGTGTTCAATGCGGTGTGAAAAAAACCCACAAGTTGTAATTATTTTTGGCAAAAAAGTACTGAAAAGGGAATGTATCTTTGTGCAGAAACCACAGAGAAAGTACATACCAAACAACTACATTCCTCCCACAGAGAAACAGCGCAAAGCACTTCGGTGGCAGATACGCATGGACATGGCCTGATGCATTCTGCTCATCACTGTTGGTGTCTGCATTTACCCACTTTCGTTCATATGACTGAGACATTTCAAACCATGAGACATTGTCTGCAGATAGCTTTTTGTCTTTTCTGCAAGTGAATCTGGAACCATTAAGATGTGTGATAAATAGTTGCCATTGTAGTGTTTTATGTAGTCATTTTCATGTCAAATGGCTAGATAAATCTGTTACTTGTGGATCATTAAATGAACTTGACACCTGATATTTGCAACTTTATGTATTTACATGTTTATCATGTTCAACAGGCAGTTATTTCCATTCACCATTTGTTACACTTGCAGCTGTTGTGGTTGTATAGAGAAAAGCAGCCTTGAAGTTGAATGGTTGAGAGTTTGTGGTGCACTGAAAGTTTGCTATTCGGTTTGCAGATGATCCATTTACCCTCTTCCTTTCTTTCCCCTCTCCCTGTCTCCCTACCAAACTGGTCAGTTTCTCTTCACTCAAACTTCAAGAAAGAATGATATTGACAGTAAACAAAATATTCATAGCACAAGAGTTCATGCCAAAGTCTGCCTATACAGAGACTAAACTAAGCCATAAGGAAAATAAAAAGTGTTGTGACACCCAATTCATGAGGAAGTGCTCATGTTGCCTTCCCTGTTGTGGAGAGCACACATTTTCCTCTGTGAACTTCCCTGCATTTTTGTAATCTTGTCTTGTCCTATTAAAGTGAATGTTGATAAGATAGTCATGAGCCAAGTTCAACAGTGGGCTCACAGAGTTAGAGTTTGTATTACCAGGCGCCCAAAGTAAACAGATTTTCCCCCCCTCCCACTTGTTTTTTTTCCCACGCTTGCAAACAAGGTTTACTTGTTTCTGTTTTCCATCGTGAATCACAATTACAGTCACAATGTGACAAAATTCAAGGTGTTGTAAACTGAAAAATATGTGAACTGGCATTCATACTTCCTCAATATATTTTTTTTTTTTCTGGTTGAAAGGAGAAAAAAAATATTGGAAATGTACAAAGTTAACAAGGAAGAACATCAAATATGGTGACAATTTTGTTTGGGTGATTTTTATCAAATGCAGATATGCGCACAAACGCATGAAGCACAAAACTGAAAAACAAAAAAAATATGAAAAAAACAGACTAGCAAACAAAGACAAAACAGAGTTATGTATTCATGTATGCTTACATGCTCCAACACAAAATGAATTCTACAGTATTCTATGTAAAACATTCATTATATGTTCAGTGTTGATTTTGTATTAATAGTTGTCTATGAAAAGATAAAGTGGCATTATTGTTCGTTTGTTTTTTGTTGTTTTTTTGTTTTGTTTTTTTGCTGCCCCATTCATCTGCACCGTTTCAGTGGCATTACTCCCACGCCGCTCATTTAGATTCCCCCATACACGGCCACACCCGGGTTCGTCTGTCGCAGTTCTAGTGTCAGCAGTCCACAGGGAACCATCGATGTTAGGTTGCCAGGAGGCCACACACCAGAGGAGACCCTGCACTGCTGCTGAGTCACTTCGGTGGTGTTCAGTGGTGCCTGTTCTGTTTTAACATACTTAGGACACCACCTACTAAGCCCCCTACTAACGACAATAATGGCTTAGTCGCGGAGCCAGACTGAGTGAGCGTCCCTCCCAGAGTGAAGACCGGAGTGGCATTATTGTTGCCCAACTTAATGTTACATTGTTGGATGTGTTTGTATACGTACATGTGTGTGCGAGTTGTTGTTTGCCCAACCACTATGATTATTTCAATGACATTGGAAGAAGAAAGGATTTCTAGTTTTTTAATTGAATTTAGAATTAGTGTGGGGAGGGGTTGGGAATGCGGGGGGCAGGCTTATCAATGTCAGCCGTAAATGATAGTAAAGTATGATAACTCTGAACAAACATTTTTGTTTTTAATTATCGATCTAGCAATACAAACTTCTTCCCCCCCCCTCACCATCCCCCCTCCATCTCTCCCTCTCCCTTCTTATCTCACTCTATGTATCTACCCCCTTGCTTATACTGCGTTACTGGGGAAAAAAAATTCTGTCAAAACAAACAAAAACTTGGTAATTAAATCCAACAATAGAAGTCTCAGTTAACTGCAAAGCACAGACAGCACTAAATCCTCAAGGTTTATGTTTTCATGTTTAACAATTGAACTTTTACTTTGTGTATTAATGGCAGGCATTTATGTCGGGCTATTCCTTGTAGATAAAATGAAGAACATTCCGTCCACGATGCTCCATATATCTTGAAATTTGTCATGTTTGGGTTGATGTCATATAGCCCCCCCCCCCTCCCCCCACCCCCATTTCTTTTTTTTTTTTTAGTGGTACTATATGATCAGTGTATTTGTATAGTACTGTTGTATTTGTATAGTACTGTTTCAATATATATGTGAAAATTTTAGTACAGTGGCTGGAACCTCGGCATAATCATTTTCTTTTTTCTTGGTGGTGTAGCTGCATGACTAATTTGATTAAATGTATTGCTCGATGGTTTGGTATGATCTGTGTTTTATATACTGACTTGGCATTGTGGATTTTGGTTTTTAGTAGTTTATTCAAAGTACATTTATTTCAAACTTTTTCATCATGTGGATTAGCTATTCCACCTTTCTGAGGTAGTTCTCAAAACTAAAAAGAAGACTTGCTGCCAAAATACAAGCAAAAAATTTTTTTTATATATATAGATAAAGAGAGAAAACATAAATTCCATGCACTGTTTCTTGTCAATCTATTCTACACTGTGAAAATAATATAAGATTTAAACAATTAATTGTTTGGGTAGGCGGGGCTCTTGTACAACTTAATAATGGCATGTAATGTTGGCTTTTCTTTATTTACTACTCTTTTCATGTGAAGAATTTGTCTTCTTTGTCCATTTTCATGTACTTCTATGGGAGTTTTTGAAATAATAAAATTCTTGTATTTCTTGCAGATTTATAGTTAATTAAGTTCCCAGTGTGTGTCTGTTAATAATTTTTGTTTAGATATTTGGACATGTTCGCTGCTGTTTAACATCCAACTCGAGCGTACAAGTATGGATGTAAATGAAATGCAAAATCTTTTAAAAGTTCTTATGACATGAACCTACGGTCAAGAATCAGAAGAAAAAAGTAAAATAGAAGAAACATCATGATCAGAGTGTAACTAGACTGTGTGTTAGTAATATGATTAAAAAAAAAAAAAATTCAATTGTGTGAAAGACTTGCCAGCACCTGACATTTCTGACACACCCATATCTTTAACTGCCGGAGTCTGCACCAGTGGGTCACGGTTAAGTATGTGTAATTAAAATTAGGCTTTAGGTTTTGCAGCATTTCCCTTCTGCTATATTTCTAAAGGAACCGACTTCATCCATGTGTGGAGCTGTCACTGAACTAGATCCATCCATCTGAAGTCGCACCATTACAGCTTGGCGATTCACAAAGATACTGTTTTAGGATTGAACAGACTTTCATTTGTAGGAAACGGTCATGATTCACAGCATAGCTTTGTATTGATGCGGGTTGCAAGCATAAATAATGCATGCAAACAACTTTACTCCAATTTGTTGATGCTGACCTACAGTATCATATGCTTCATCAGCGTGTCCGTGGAAGTGGAAATTGTTGGCAGGACACTGAAGTTCAACCAGGCTGATTTTACTCTCATGATGAAATGGACAACAATAATTAAATAAATATACCTGCTTTTTCTGAGTTTCAAGACATTAATGAGACACGTTTAACTACTGACTAATACAAGTAGTTTGGCAAAAAACAAAAAAACTTCTGCAAAATAACTTGATCATATAGCCGCTATGAGCATGAATGTACATTAGATAAAAATGAAAACAAGAATGCCAGAGAATCAACAGACAGACAGAAAATACGGGGGGGAAAAACTTAGCCATATGAAGAGCACAGGAACAGGAGTCATGATGGCTGCCGGAAAAGAGGACGCTAGTCAGGGGGACAAAGGGGAGGTTACCTACTTCCAGGAGGTTATCGGCCGTAGCTACTTTCGTTTTCTCCACATAGGCGGATAGTAGTTTGCACAGGAAAAAGCCTTTATTGACTGTGTAAAGTCAGAAAAGTCCCCTCTCAGTCAACAGGAAAAAAATCTCTTCCACTCCTCTCCAGTCTCCTGTTTATTGTCATACCTGAAAGACTAGCACTCAGACCACCACACAAGGTCTGGTGGAGGGAGCAGTAAAAAAAATCCTGGTCCTTGCTGGAATTGAACATGGGACCCTAGGTTGATGCTTCACCACCAGGTCACCACTCACAGCTAGTTGTAAAAAGAAAATAAGCTGATTATCTTCATTCATGTGTTTATTTCCAAACTCAGTATCAGTCACACACTCAAGACAAGCATCCCAAAACACCACCTTCCCGCCCACACCCCCTCTCTTGTACCGGAGGACAGACTGAATGAAAAGCATGAAGAGTTCATCAGTCCTCAATGATGGGGTCCCGTACAAAGGGGGTTGGGGAGCGGGTGTTGGGAATGTGCTTCCTCTCGCGGTCCATATTGTGCATGTGGTGCAGCAGGCGCTCCTCAATCTTCTCCACGGCTGCCAGGGTCATCACCAGGGTGTGGTGTTTCAACATGCTGTACACGTTCAGACCTGCCAACATCCCATGACTTACTTGTACGTAATATTCAAAATATGACAATTCATCATAGCGCAGAAAGCAACTGAAAACCTAACCCTGATCGATTATAAGAATGATCATGAAGAATAATACAATTGAGAAAGCATGGAAAAAGAGACGGGGGGGGGGGAGGGGGAAGAAAATAGAAAAACAGATATTTGCATCTTTTAGTATATAAACAGACTTGGAGCTTCCCTTTTTGAGGAAGTTTCTTCGTTTATTTCTCTGTGCTTCTAATTCACAGCATGAAGCTGTGTGCCTTTTGTCTGACAAAAACTATTTATTGTTTAGTTTTTTTCTTTCTTTGCTTTACTTAAATTCGTTAAAAAAAAAAAAGTTTTTAAAGAAACAACACCAACAACAACAAAGCACAGAAAATTGAAAAAGAAAGTGAACAAATGGGTTAGAAGACAAACACATCATAAAGGAAATTTTCGTAGGAGGTGGTGGAGGTCTGGAGTCGAGCGGAGGAGGCGGCGGGTTGGCGTTGTTGAGAGGGCCAGGAGTAGAGGGCCCAGAGTGTCAGCGAATCGATTGCGATCGCGCCTTAATTTTAGCACGATTCCCCAATCGAGCTACATAATTATGTGACCTGGTTGGAGACATAATTTGACAACAAACAAGAACGACAGAGAATCGACAGACAGGCAGAAAATACGAAAAAACATAGCCCCTGCCGGAGTCTGCACTAGTTGGGTCACGGTTAAGTATGTGTAATTAAAACATCTATTCAATTTAGTCTATATAAAAAATAAAAAAAGGATGAGTAAATAAACCTTGGTGGACTGAGCACTGGAACATGAAGAAACAAATTTCACAGAGGTCAATAACTGAGAGACAAACACTGCAAAGATTTTGGTCTTGTGAAGAGAAAAAAAAAAGTCTTGAAAAGGACCATTGTACTGGAAGTTCCATTTCATAACTACTTCTACTAACATTTTACGAACAGCTGAAAAGATACCTTACCATAGACTGGCATGGCACTGAAGTGAGGTATCTCTGAGAGAGCAATGGCAGTATTCTCTGGCAGTTTATCATTGCTGGAAAAACAAGCAATAAAAACTGAAGCAATGAAGAACATACACATGCACTCACACACACACACTCTCTCTCTCTCTCACACACACGCATTAAACAATGCATAAGACTGGTTTACTGATTATACCAGGATACAGAAATTCATTGCTATGAAAACAGAAAAGAATTAAAATTTAAATATAAACTAAGTCATCCCACCACACCCCCAATTTCAGAATTCCATCACCTCTTTTCCACCTTCACTGCACAAGCCCCAATCCCAGTCATTAAAATTCTAAACACAATTCTCACATAAAATTCATATGAACAGTCCCTACCCCCACTCCATCCACTCACACACAGGCATAGAATTACTCCACACTCAAGCAATTCACTGCTGCTCCAGCTAGAAGTAAACAAGGTCATCCCAGTCATTAAAATTCAAAACACAAAACTAACATTGTACTCATATGAACATTCCAACCCCTACTAATCCACACACTGGCATACAATTACTCAACATACATGCAATTCATTGCTGCTTCAGTAAGAAATAAACAAGGTAAAATATTGTAGGATAAGTTAATATATGTGTATAAATATGTACACACACACACACACACTACACAACCGAGAGGCAAGGACTGTCACACCCCAGGGAGGTAACGCACACTCTCTGCAGAACCGTTTGATAACAAAGGTGCTGAAAGCAGGTTACCATGATAATAATGAGCTAAAGAAAATGCCTGCACAACACTTTCCATGTTTACACTGATTCAGAGACTTCAAAATGCTGTTAAAGGTAATTCAATGCATTTGCATACCTCCTAGTTACTGCTTCGCTAACTTTTTACCCCTTTCATTGCATACATGACAATATAGATACACACATACAGCTTTGGAAGCTGACATGCACAGACACATACCTGTGCATACTATAATAAATCAGAAAAGACAGGTTACAAAGAATAAAAAAAACTCATACTCATCAATGAAAAGGACAGAGTCTCCCCAAAATCGCACATCGGCCAATTCTGTCAGATACTGGAAAAAAAAGAAGATTTTCGTTAACATTTCTCTGCTGAAGAATCATGCATGCACAATGATTACAGTTGGGTTTTTCTAAATGTATGTATTAAGGACAAGAATGGAGATGCTCTATAAGCAGCAAACTACAATAATCCTATAAGAAAGGAAGTGAAGAAATGTTGAAAGGTTTTGTTGGGTATTGCAACAGAAGGACTTTGCAGATTTTATTCAAAGTAAATGTTTCAAGTCACTAACCTCAGCATCGTCCACTGGGATGTCTAGATTTTCCACAACATGAAGATCATCCTGGAAAACAAGAATACTAATGAACACAGTAAAATTCAAACAAAAAAGCTACAGAGTTTCGCCTTGGACACATTCTTATTTCTATCATCTACTTACTTTCTAAAAATCTTTTAAGTGCAATACATTTTTTATCTATGTATTCTTCTTGTAACACATACATTATCAAAAAGATGTATGCAAAACAAAGAGGTAAAAATTATCTAACACTGAAATGATCTCTTTTGGTTAGTGAATTTACCTGAGCGAATTTGATGGAGAGCATTGACCGCAGACCCAACACTCGAAGGGACACTGGCAACATGTAGAAGTAGCTCTTGGGCCCTCTGGGACCCATGGCGACCCCACCTGCACATTGAAAGAACCTTTGTGCATTTTCTGAACATCCGCATGTGAGAGCGTCAGCGTGTGTGAAATTGCTAGCAAAAATTGAAATACCTCCCCTTCTATTTGTGACACTTGTGCACACATACATTTTTCATAACTCTGACACAGAATCAATCAGAAAATAGTTTCCCACAACAATAACTGGTGAAAAAAAAAATATATGTGTTACTGAAAATTTCACATTAAAATCTAATGTAATATGTTATTATTTATTCAGTTATTTGTAATTGTAACAATTATAACAGAATTCTAGAACTATCATACCATTGTGCCAGATTGGAGATCGTATACTCCCATGGCGTGCTCTTCCTGTCCCTTTCTGTGGCCACGGCTTTCTACCACCTCCTGGCATTTCTGCTCGGGATTTTGTTTTGGCATAGCTCTGTGGACAGGATCAAACCTACACGCATTTTCTTTACCACAGTCCCTTCTCTTTCACAACACATGAAATAAAGCACTACAGATTTTAAACTATGAGTACTAGCAAAGGTGAAGATTTTGTTAACAATGAATATTTTGTGACATCCATAGAATCTTTCTAGTTACAGTAAGAGACTTACTGCAATCAGTAAAGAAAAGGTCTGCATCCAAATACCCAAAGACTAAGAACATAATCCCTTCGCAAAGAGTAGCAGCCATTCTCCCTTCTTTGTATTTCCTTCCCTAATCTGGATGAAAAATGTGAGTAAACCCTACAGATGATATTTAACCAGTAGAGTGCCTATAAGACGTCAGCTGACGTCCTACAAAAAGTATTGCCATAGTGCCTATAAGACGTCCACTAATGTCCTGCGTATGTTCTGATTTTACCTTCACTGGAGTTTGGTTCACATAAACATACTGTGAACAGTTAGTTTGATGTGTCTGGATTATAAAAATACTATTTAAATGAACATTCAGCAGGTGGAAGACCCCTTTCTACTGGATAATAATTTGCTAACTGACCACGTGATACGCGCGTGGAAAAGGGCGTTGCATCATGTGCAAAACAATGCATTGAAAACTGTGTCCAGTAAAGCAAATTGTCAAAGTCAGTGGATTTACACAATTCTGAAAGCTCTGCTTGTGGATGTGGACAGATTTTGCGATGGAGAAGGATCTCACTTGTCTGATGATTGGTTTGAAAACGAAGGTGATTGACAATGACAGTGACGAAACTGATAGCCCCATTTTATGGTAATTCAGTCCATCTATCCAATCAGACAGCTTTTTTTTAACAAAAGGCTATGACTGACAGAATACGAGCAGCTAGCGTTGGAAGAAGGGGAAGAGAGGGAGAGGAGTGATGTAAGACGATAGGTCGAATGTCAGCCAGAGTTCATGAAGGGGGCGTGGGTTTTAGGAATGAGTGTGCTCACATTTCAATGCAGACTGTAGGATCAGCAACCGCCAATGTTCCAGGATTTTCACGAAATGCAGGGTGGAACCTTCACTGGTCGTGAAACACGTGCTTTTTGTTTTTAATGCGGTTTGTTTTTTTTTGTTTTGTTTTTTTTGCTGAATCAGAGGGATGACTTGTTTGAAGAGGTGGCAAGCTGGATGCACAGCAGACACTTTAATCGGCCCACGTGCAACTTGAAAGGAGTGAATGTCATCAAAGAACTTCACCCTCTCACTCCCAAATGCTCTTAGCTGTCAAAAAGCTTGCCAGCTATGTTTCTGAGACCGATCGATTGACCTTTTATGTTGACTTTACCCACCTTTGTCATTGTTGGGACAGTGATTTACTTACATGTCTGCACGAGCTGTGATTTGTTTTTATAAGCTTATAGCCTGTTTTAATTTATTCTACAGGTATTATCTGACCATAGGCATGCTATTTCTTGCTGTATTTTGCTTCTTTTCTTTATGGATGTTATTATGTAGAGGTGGAAACAGACTTTTTTGTTGCACAAAAATCATTATCTTGACTTTACATGCCTGAACAGTTATCTACAATCAACCTGATTGGGTAAGGGAGCCCAGAAGCAGAATCTACACTCATCTTGCTTCACAAAAACGTTTACTTTCTTTCTGTATCACCCATAGCTTTTGTGCTAGATTTTTTTGTGATTTATTACCCCCGAATCCTCAAAATTCCCTGGCAAGGGGAGAGCACTTTTTTTTTTTATACAAAATTCTCTGGCACTGAACTGGTTAACAATTCATCTCCAACACCAGTGTGAGTAAAACCAGCCAGACAGCTATTCCTATCCTCCCCCCTCCATCCCCTCGACCCTACCACAACAGCAAGATATCTGCAAGACTGCTTACAAACATACAAAAAGTAAAAAAAAAGAATACAAACAGATTTGGCAACATTTTCCTGTTTCTTTTAAAGCAGCATTGGTAATAAACAGATTCACTTATTGTTTCAATGTGAAAATATGTAGCATAGCCTAACTCAACAATAATATATATAATTTACATGCACAAAAGAATCAACTGATACTTACGATTCTTCTGTAGGCTCTCTGCCAAAGAATGTTTTGATGCACGACATCAACTCTGAAAAGAAACAAAAAAAATCTTTCAAATCATATTGAGATCTCATCTCAAACAAGAAATGAACCTAAAATAGAAAACAGCAGCAACAAGAACAGAAAGAAAGAAAGAGACAAAGAAACTAAGGAAATAAAAGTTCATCAAACCATGCATGCCATTCTCTGTGCCAGATTTCATGACGATTCTCTTTATCTTGGCCACAAACTTGTCATAAGATGCAATGCTTTGATTTGATCTTTGGTCCAAACTCTGAATTACAATTAATTATTACTTTACAAAGGGGATGGCTGAAAAGGTTTTATCAACATTTGCTGATCTTGGGTTCAACTGTATGTGGGGCCTTAGGGATCAGCAATGTGGGGGGGTAACGCCTCTAAAGTAGTGCAGGTGGAAGGAGCACTTTAAAAAAATAAATGAAAAAAAAGTCTACAATCCTGCCCAATTTAGCTTCTCTACCATTCACAGACTCTAACATGTGCCATTATGATTATCAAAGTTTATCATACACACACAAACATATACAAGCACGGGCATGCCCATGGATGCCACACAGAGTTCTTCTTCTTCTTCTGCGTTCGTGGGCTGCAACTCCCACGTTCACTCGCATGTACACGAGTGGGCTTTTACGTGCATGACCGTTTTTACCCCGCCATATAGGCAGCCATACTCCACTTTCGGGGGTGTGCATGCTGGGTATGTTCTTGTTTCCATAACCCACCGAACGCTGGCATGGATTACAGGATCTTTAACGTGCGTATTTGATCTTCTGCATGCATTTACACACGCAGGGGGTTCAGGCACTAGCAGGTCTGCACATACCTGTTGATCTGGGAGGTCGTAAAAATCTCCACCCTTTACCCACCAGGCACCGTCACCGTGATTCGAACACGGGACCCTCAGATTGAAAGTCCAACGCTTTAACCACTCGGCTATTGTGCCACACAGACAACAGGTAAGACTGGGTTTTGTTCATATGCATGAGTTATCAGTAAACTAATGTAAAAACAAACAAAAAAACCCCACCAACTACATCAATACTGAGCCCCCTAAGCAAATAGGAAAACACTGATGTACACTGGAACTGTTCCAGCACAAAATCAGAATCATATGCACTTTATCATCTCATTCTCAGTGAAAAAAAAAAGTAACAACCAGTACAGGCACTCACCTGGGATACATTCCAAAAATATCAGGATGGAGGTCCACCATTCCCAGTTTCTGGTCCTCCAGGGTATGCAGTGTCTCCAACCATGCTTGCCTGGGTGCCACATAGGGTGGGGGGTACTGCAACTTCCTGGAGGTGATGACTGGAAGTGATCGCTCTGTCTGTGGGATCAGTTTATCTGCAAAGACAGTCTAACTCTTATAGATGTATTATCAAAAAACAAATGAATTATTAAAGTAAATAGTAAATACTTTTCTCATCAGATGTGTATGTTGATCAATGTTGACTAGAGTGGTAGGAATGTGTGTGTGTGTGTGTGTGTGTGTGTGTGTGTGTGAGAGTGTGTGTGTGAGTGTGGGCATTGCCATATCAGCATGTGAGTGCACTTACAGGGGTGAGGGGTGGGGCATATGTTTTACCTGAACCATTCTCATCTTTTTTCAATGAAGATCCTTGCTAAGGATTGTGATAAATAAGACTATTCACATTATGCAACTACAACAAAAATCATGCACACATACACATCAAACTTACCTTCTTTTTGTATGGGAGTTGATTCAAAGTCCATCATGTGATTGTTTGGACGTCCACAAAATATGCATCCCTAAGATCGTAAAAACATAATGCAAAAACACATTATATATATATATATATATATATATATATATATATATATATCAATGACATTCAGTGATTCATGTTGTGTATTCATGATTAAGTTCAGAAAGTTCATTGGTAATATTTCAGCTCATGTGTGCATGTGGTGTGGTGGTGATTATGGTTTGTGTCAACGTACTGTGTGTATGCATACATGTGTGTGTGTGTGTGTGTGTGTGTGTGCGTGTGCATGCATGCTTGAGTGCGTGTGTGTGTGTGTGTGTGTGTGTGTGTGTGTGTGTGCATGCGTGCTTGAGTGCGTGTGTGTGTGTGTGTACGTGTGTGTGTGCACGTAAAATAATGCAGAAAGCCAAAGTTCCTATTGGCAATCATCAGCATCTTACTTTACATATAATATATATTAATATACTTATGAATGTATTTTTGTTTTGTCTTTTGAGACTAAAAGGACATTTTCTTCCTAAAATTACGTTTAAATAACATACTTACCGTGACCCACTAGTGCAGACTCCGGTAGGGGTCTGATTCCTGTCCTGTACAAACTACTGCGGAGAAACTAAATCAAATGTTTGCTTTCTTCCAGGTCGAACCATTTCAATTAGTTGAATTACCCCTTTTCAATCTTTTAATTTGATTGAGCTGGCTGAAAAGTATTAATAATATGTTTAGTTCAAAGGTAAAAAGGCCGTTATCTACATTGTAAACTCACATCGGCGATGGTGGAAAGAAAAGAGGAAAGAACTTTTTGCAGGCGACGTCGAACAGGGAACACGCATGTTTTATTTTTCAGTGTAAAACTTACCTTTTGACTAAAAACAACAGGCCTGTACTGAAGAAATGATGCATTAGCGATCCTTGCAAAAACAGGCCTCGACAACATTGTTGTGAAAGACCAGGAAACATCAACTCGATATTCTAAATTTTCAGTCTTTTCTGGACCACACTTCTCCAGTGCATCAGTCCATGACCTTCCTGGGTGCAATAAGAGTACTCTCCCTTATGTTATTCACAAAATATAAATCGGCAATTCTGTACCCGTAGCTCTGGGCTCATTGTAACTATGGCACGACAGTCAGTAAAAGTGCTTTCGCCTTTTATTGTTGGGCACACTGGAAAAAAGTGCACTGCATCAGTGATCTTACTGCATGGGTCAGGTTTGTACAAGTTTTCAAAGGCGTGACACAGGTTGATCTTATAATCTGCTCATCCACGCATTATATCAGTAGTAGTTAACGCATTGTTTTTGTTGTTGTTTTATGGGAAATTACATATATATGTGTGTGTGTGTGTGTGTGTGTGTGTTTGTCAATGTCAGTCACACACAACCACACACACACACACACACACACACACACACACACACACACACACACACACTTACTTTGGAATAGGGTCCTAATATTTATTTCAAATTAATTGAAAATAATCATCATTTAACACACACACACACACACACACACACACACACACACACACACACACGTTAGTGGCAGGTTTGTAAAAAATAAAAATAATAATTTCTTGTGGGTTTGTGTATGGCTCTGACATCCAACACACACACATATTCAGTAAAATCATTGAATTATTTGAATTCGAATTGTGCCTTCACCTCAATACTCTCTCCTCTCTATGATCTTTGATGTCTTTTCTTACTATTTACCTCTCACACCCACCCTCACTCTCAGCCCGTGTACTGTTGACTGAAAACCTCCCTCACACCCTGTTTCCCATTATGCTCTTTGGTGTGGTGTGTGCTGTGTGTGTTTGTTCTTTTCATTTTGTTTATTTTTTCCCCCCTATGTATTTTACCAACACCATGCTTGTGCCTGTAAGTGCATGTGTGTGTGTGTGATTTTTTTTTTTTTTTTTTTTCAATCAGTTGTTTAATTTTTTTCCCCTCTCTTATGTATTTCTATTGACACCATATATTGTTTTAATTCTTATTTATTATTGTGTAGTGTAGATCGACCCTATTCAGGATGCGGACCGGATGTAAAAAATGCACACCAGTGCTCATCTATTATCCTCAAAATAATTTTTTTTGGGTCTTGTCTTGTCCGCTTTAATTCTACCCAGAATCCATATTTAAAGTGAGCATTGTAACCTGCACTGTAGTTTTGATCTTGATTCTAGTAATCTGCTGTTGTTTAATCTTCATTCCAGGTGCCACAGCTGAAGACATACGCAGTTCATTTCACACGACACTAGGTGAGGAACTCCAGTTTCCTCACATTCGCTTCATTTATCCAACAGCACCTGTCAGGTACTGTTTTGAACCTCTCACCATATTAGCTGGTTTCTCACATATTGAGTTTCAGTTTGTTTGGACAGCAAGGTGTAGTTTATTCATCAGATATATGAACACCATTCCTTCAGAAGATCATGTACATAACTTTTTCTCTCTCTCTTTTTTTTTTTTTAATTTTTTTTTTTTAATAATTTTTTTAAATAGTTGTTGGCTGTCTTGACAGAGCAAGAACAAGATGATTATCTATTATCCACTACCTGGGGAAAAGGGCATAGGAAGTGACTTTAGACCGTAGCCTGGCAAGAACTTAGTTAATTGTGTGTGTGTGTGTGTGTGTGTTCATTTTGTTCAGAACTGACTAGTAATAGTCAAATACATTGCAAGCAGACTGTTGATACCTGTTCGGTTGCCTGCAAGTTCTTATTATTGCATTAAAAAACAGCTTTATCCTATACTACAGCTATAACCTGTGTAAAATCTTAATAATTGTACACATTGGTATCCTCACTCTCTCTCTCTCATCAGACATGTACAATGCAAATGTGTGTACATATGCACAAAGCCTTCATCTCCTCCCCTACACATCATAGAAACATGCAAGCTAATAAGAAAACAACAATTAGCAAGCAAACAGGAACAAATAAAATTAGCAGACAAAAATACAGAACAAATGAAGGAACACACTCTGATAAATTTTCTTGTGTTGCAGACGCTACACATTGGCTGGAGGACTGCCCAGCACTATATGGTTTGACCGTCTGACCTTGGGACTGGAGGGAAAAGAGCAGTTGGGGAGTGTAGACGCCATGGCAAACCATTTGGGTCAGCTCATCGAGGAAGAGATCCATAGTGGAATTCCCATTCACAGAATTCTGATAGGTAATGAAAAAATATGAAAAATAAGGACAGTGCAGTTGCCATGTATTGTTAGTGTTGAGAATTCTTTTTTTTGGGGGGGGGGGGGGGGGAAGAGGATAGTACAGTCGGCACTCTTTGTCAAAGTAATCGGTCAATCTTGTATTGATAGACGTTTCTTTTATTTTTCAAAAATAAATCTTATCTGTACATTTGAAACAAACATGTTGATTGATATTTCACATCACAAATGTAAATATCAATGAAAATTTTACAAATGCTGTCACAGTGAGATTTGTTGACATTTGATGATTTATCTAGACCTCTCAGAAATCTTTCCCTTCTGTCTCATCTTTTTGTCTTAAAAATTGGTCTCTGAAATCCTGACACAATCTCTTTTGTTGCTTTATCATTCTGGGTCAACAAAATTAGAATCAGACATCATTTATGAAAGATAAGTTCATGGTATTTTGTAATAAACAATTGTAAATGAATCAGGATGGATACAAAATGATGAAATTGAAGTGGTATGGATTTTGTGCAGGTGGATTTTCTATGGGTGGTGCTATGGCTCTCTATCTGGGATACAGGTTTTATCCCAAGGTGGCAGGTGTTCTGGCCATGAGCTGCTTTTTGTATGAGGATTGCAGTGTCTATAAGGTATGTGTGACCTTTCCCCAACCTTTCAGTTCTATGTATAACCAGTCACATTTTTTAATGGTTGTGTTATACTTTGAATATATATACACTGGCCTTTTATACCATGTTTATATGGTCCATTGTAGCAGGGAGTGAACAGCAACAGGTAACATCTCAGTTCTGAGACTTGAGTTTTGGGGGACCAGGGCAGGGGAGGGATGGTTCAAGGTAAAACAGTATTTTTGGAAGAAAACTACAATTCACAGGAACGTGCATGCCTGTAACACTGACTTGAACTAAACCGCCACTTTAATTATTGTCATGGTGTCAAAAAAAAAAAAAAAAAAAAAAAAAAGAGGCTGTGGTAAAATAATAAAACACTGTTCTTTCCCCAGTATTGGAAAAGTATTTTCAATTTTAGAAATATTGTGTGGCAAATCACAATATATTTTGGCAATCAGAATCTCTCTATTTTATTTCTTTTCAGTATTTAGAAACACGTGATCACTCGACTCCGATCCCTCCCCTTCAGCAGCTCCATGGGGAAGACGACGATTTGGTGCTGTACGACTGGGGCAGAGCCACACACAATAAACTGCAATCACTGGGAGTGAAGGGAGAGTTTGTTTCTTTTCCAAATCTAACCCATATGATAAATGCTGGTATGGCCAAATCTGCAAGAGAATGGATTGCAAAGATGCTTCCTGAAGATGAGGTTCTAGGATGATGTGAACGCCTTCAGTGCATTTTTATGCCTTGAAAATTCGACCCGATTTTTATGAAATGTGATTGTATCATATAAATTATTCTTTTTGTCCATGATCTGATGGTTACGTACAAACTAGCACAAAGTACTGCGAATTAGTAAATGACATTGCAGCAATGTTTTATTATGTGCCTGTATGTATGTGTATTTTTTAATGTGTGTGGAGGCGTAAGTCCTTGCATATCAATACATGTGTGCGTGTGCGTGTGTGCGTATGTGTATATATTTTTTTTAAATATCTTTTTCTAAAGATAATTTATATGCATGTTTTCTGATTGTGTGTGTGTGTGTGTGCAAAAGAATTTGGGGTTTAATGGTTTATTTTGTTTGAGGGTGCAATAGTCTGGTGCTTTTCAAGTAGTTATTTTTGGGTTGAATAATTTTATTTTGTTTATAGATGCTGCAATTTGATGCTTTTCCAAATAAATACTCGCAGGATTTTGTTTTTTAATTCACACCATGTCACATTGTTTTATTTTGCTTGTAAGTGTACTTTGATGCATTTACACTTTTCAAGTTAAAATTGTGAGGTACTGACAGTAGTTTTCAATTTCATACGATGGCACTCGTTATGATATTCTTTAAACAACTGTCAGTTTCGAATTTAGACAGCTAAGTATTTGAATAATATATCTGATTTTTTTCTTTTTTTTAAATCAAGCTTCTGACAGTTTTGTAGAATAAAGAAAGTACTGTATCTGCCTGAAATATATATTTTTTAATCTGCAAACTTCAAATAGCCTCAACACAAACACTTTTTAATTTCGTTTATTTCAATTTCAAAGAGAGAGATTCACAAGCACATGAACAGAACACTCATACAAATCCATACACTCATTATATGCATACATCTGTATCAATAGCGTTTAGGGTATTTTTTTGTTATGGAGAGGGGAGGTGTGAAGAAAGCAAGCCAGTGCACATGAAACTAAAACAAAAGAGAAAGCATTATCTGTATTTACATAAAGTACTGCCAGTTCATAAAGATTCCATTTGACCGTAAGATCCTTTTCTTGTTGATGATCTTTGCCTGACATAAGTCAGTTCTAACTTGTCAGCTGAAATAGAAGAGTACTGTACTTGTAAAAACTTTTCTTCAATTTGACATTTAAATGAAGTCAAAACTTCTTGTAAGCATTGGTGAACCTTGAAAATATGGACAATGATAATCTTTAAAAACTTTTTTTTAAGTCCTGATTTTTCTTCTTTTTTTTAAAAAAGATTTCCAAATTCTCTTCCACCAGTTTGTAATTTTCTTCCTTTTTTTCTAATATAAACAGTGGTCAGAGCACATTATGTGTTCTTGAATATCAGGAATGCTTGAACCATCTGGTTTGAAAGTTTTAGTTGCTTCCTTTTGCTTCTGTAGACTGATTTTTTAAATTAGGTGTTATGATCCAGTATAAAATTCAAACAAGAACAGCATGTTTTCTTTGAGTGCCTTTTCATCCCTACATTACTGCTTTTGCTGGTTGTATTATCATTCAACAATAAAACTGAAACTCTGACTTAGGAAGGTGTATATGAACAGATTGTTTGAATGAATCTATTCTTGTCTGTTTTGGGAGGGAGGGAGGGGGGGGGGGGGTTTTTTGTTGTTGTTTTTTTCATTTACTTGGGTGTCATGTCTAAATTGCAAACTTTTATGCTCCATATCACTTTTTTTTTTCCCAAATTCATCTTCTTTTCTTATTATCAATGTATAGCACTGGCACTAATTATTGGAAAGTGTATTTCTGTGGAAAGTCACTGACCTAACAGAATCTGAAAATACACAAAAAATATGAAATAGCTCACACATTTGTATACAACAATAAAACAAAGACAAGCTGAAACTGATATTGTTACTCAAAGTTCAACTGACCTCATAGTCATAACAGAATAGTCCAATCAAATAGATAGCATTAAACACAAAACCCTGTCACAGCTGACCAAAAAAAAAAGAAAAAAAAGAAGAAGAATGAAAACAACAAAAACCACCTTAAAAGCAACACAATTCATGACATTTTCCTTAACCATTAAGCTCCTTAAGGCAAACAAGACAAAGACCAGGCTCTTCTGAGGACATCAGTCCTTCAACATAACATAGTTTATCATCCAAAGATAACAAAAAAGTTGTGAAAAAGAATAATAAAATATTTCAAAGCCACACAAAGAACCATGATTTATCATCCAAAGAAAACAAAAAAGTTGTGAAAAAGAATAAAATATTTCAAAGCCACACAAAAAAACAAACAGAAACACACCTGTATCAGCAGATAACACTAAAATGGACAGGTATATAGTCCATGCCAGTGTTTACAATATCACTACCTAATCGCAGTGTTATGGGTTAATGGAAGACAGAAGGGAATTGACTAGAAAGGCAAAAAAAGCAAGATACAGAGAAATTGTATATAAAAAAGCACAAAAAAGAATGAATAAATAAAAAGAGCAATAGAAACGAGGGAATTTTTCACATGGAACTTCGGGAAGGCAGAAACACTATATATGCTGAAAAACCCTTGTCACCCTTTGGGGTAAAGACGAAGTGTCTTGGTATTTACCAAAACCTGTGACACAAATGATTCAGCATGTAAAAGTAATTAGAATCTAAGCAGACAAGATATACTCATAAATAAGTCATATACTAAGAAGCAAAGAATATATTTCATTTTCTTTAAAGTTTTAAAACAATCATATTATGGAAAGGTGCATGTTGCACTTCAACCCATTTAGATAAAAATCAAAGCTTAACTGTGTCAGTTCTATCTTCTTTTTTCTGATGGATAAGCAAAACGATTAATACTTACACTCATCTGGAGAAGGAGAAAAAAGTTTTTTGTTTATGTTGGTTTTATTCTTTGAAACAATTATATGATGTTAAAGTATATGTCTTGATTTGACCTTTCAAGAAAAAAACAACAAACTAGACTGCATTTTTATCACGATAGGTAGCACCAATTTTTTTCATAGAAAGAAAGAAAATGCAACCAGCAATACCAACCAATATGTTTTTAAATTATATACCAACAGTTTCACTCACCAAAACATCAATTAATGTAATAGTGCCCTCAAACAGCAGTAATACTTGTGCTGAGGCAATATAATTCATGAAGCAGTTAACCATTCCTGTGAGGTATTTTAATGTGTCAGTATGATCACAATCTCGCAACATCAACGATATTAATTTTTCTCCCTCCCCCTCTTGCCATCAAATGCAAACACTACTATACAATAAGGAAAAGCAAAAAAGAAAAGGGCTTTAGCATAAAAATTGTCTAAGCTCAGAAACATAAAGCAAACACACACGCAATAACATCTCTCCCACAGATCAGTCAGTATCCCCATTAAATATGAAGTAAATGCAATCAACAGATATGCATTTATATATAAATTAAAAAAAAAAAAAGGAAAGCCAAAAACAAAGAGGTAATATTTGGCAGCTGGGGGAAATCGGGCAGCAGTGTGAAAAAAGAAAAGGCAGATGACACCTTTTCCATAACTCTAATTACCAATCACATTTAGTAGTGTTCACAGACAGAAAAAACAGCAGGAACAGGAAGGGAAGGGGGATTGAAGGAGGGCAAGACAAAAAGAGCCAACTTATCTTTTGGGGGAAAAAAGACATTCAATCAAACAACCGAAGTAAACACATTGCACAGGTGTTGTGTATGCTTATTCTTTGGGGAAGAAAGACTCATTCAATCAAGCGACCAAAGTAAACACATTGCCCAGACTTAGTGTGTGTTCATTCTTTGGGGAAGAGACTCATTCAATCAACTGACCAAAGTAAACACATTGCACAGACTTTGTGTGTGTTCATTCTTTGGGGAAGAGACTCATTCAATCAAGCGACCAAAGTAAACACATTGCACAGACTTTGTGTGTGTTCATTCTTTGGGGAAGAGACTCATTCAATCAAGCGACCAAAGTAAACACATTGCACAGACTTTGTGTGTGTTCATTCTTTGGGGAAGAGACTCATTCAATCAAGCGACCAAAGTAAACACATTGCACAGACTTTGTGTGTGTTCATTCTTTGGGGAAGAGACTCATTCAATCAAGCGACCAAAGTAAACACATTGCACAGACTTTGTGTGTGTTCATTCTTTGGGGAAGAGACTCATTCAATCAAGCGACCAAAGTAAACACATTGCACAGACTTTGTGTGTGTTCATTCTTTGGGGAAGAGACTCATTCAATCAAGCGACCAAAGTGAACACATTGCCCAGACTTAGTGTGTGTTCATTCTTTGGGGAAGAGACTCATTCAATCAAGCGACCAAAGTAAACACATTGCACAGACTTTGTGTGTGTTCATTCTTTGGGGAAGAAAGACTCATTCAATCAAGCGACCAAAGTGAACACATTGCCCAGACTTAGTGTGTGTTCATTCTTTGGGGAAGAGACTCATTCAATCAACTGACCAAAGTAAACACATTGCCCAGACTTTGTGTGTGTTCATTCTTTGGGGAAGAAAGACTCATTCAATCAACTGACCAAAGTAAACACATTGCCCAGACTTTGTGTGTGTTCATTCTTTGGGGAAGAGACTCATTCAATCAACTGACCAAAGTAAACACATTGCCAACTTCGTGAGCGAACGCCATAGCGAGCAGTCATGTTTTTTGCACTCTCTCCAGCCATCTGAGTGAGTTGAATCATGATCCAGTTCTCTAGACTTTGCTTCCCAACCAGTTTTGTGTCAACACTTCCGTTATCACAAACCAGTTTTGTTCGGACATTCTCGTTCCCCACACTGTTTATTCCTAAACGGACAGTCACAAATATTTACTTTATTTTGTTTTATTTATGTATTTACTTTTTTTTCTTTTCTTTTTTTTTCACTTGGTCTGTCAGCTACGTTCAGAGCCATAACTTTAACTTCAGTTGTGGCTGCATGAAAATAGATTCAACACCAAACCAAAAAACATAAAAAAATATTTTCAGCTGGTAAGGACTCAGAAACTCCTTGTGCTTATTACTTCTGGCGTAGCAAATTTGGGTCCGATCTAGATAAATCAGCATCTGTATGGTTAAGGCCAAAAGAAGTTACAAAAGAAACAAGATAAAAAGCCTTACACTGGAAAATATTGCACAACATCTACCCAACAAACATAATCTTAAACAAAATGAAAACTAAATGCTGTTATGGTCACGACACAGTTTTACTATACTGAACATTTTTCCTATGACTGTCCAGTAGTACCTGATTTTTCGTAATACACTGAAAATATAATCTATTGAAAAATAGATATGAGACTGAATTATCAGCCACAGATATACTGTTTGGTATCCAAATTTCTCCAAAACTGAAGGGCTTGTATCAACAGATCAATTTTCTGGTCTAAATTGGTAAAATGTGTTCAAGTATTTATTTTAAAAAAACTAAATCTGCTTCACTTTTACTGTTTATTTTTGAAAGGGAAATGAAAGTCAGAAGTTGGGGTGGGAGAGGGCTTGATTAACTTACAACGTTATACATTATGACTGTGTTCACCTAGGACGAAATAAGATTCAATGCTGCTGTATTAACGGACACACCTTGGTGGCACACACACTCGCATGCTCGCTCAGGCAAGCACATAAATATAACCACATACACAAAAAATGATCATCATGAGGAATGAGAGAAAAATACACACACTACATTATGCAACACACACAAGGACAGGAAAAAATGCAGACATTTCAAACACATGTCAAACATTAACCCTTTCACTGCCAGGGAAATAAGATTTAAGTGAAATCTATCTGCCAGGGTTTAAAAAAACAAAACAAAACAGGTATATATTTTCAAAAAAAATTTATGCTCTTTGTTACTGGAGAAAGACCCATAAAAGTATATGTTTTCTGAAAGGTAAATGAATAAAGAATACAAAACACATGATGTTTTATATATTTTCAGTGACATGCTGTTGTTTTGAAATTTGTTGTGTTTTGTTTTTTGTCACATTTTTAACTTGTTCATTACAAACATTAGTCAGGTAATTAGCACCAAAATGTCATATTTTCTGGACAAATGGATAGTACCTGCACACACAAATTATAGCAGAACAACCACAAAAAAAAAGACAAAAAAAAAAAAAGACACATACACAAAGCATTGTGACTTCTCCAAGTGATAAGATGGATGTGAAGCTACGCCCCAAGTCTCCACCGCCCTCCTCTTCACCCCTCTCACACAGTCACTTTATCCAGTTCTCATCAGACCCTGTTTGCCGAGTGCCAAGAAAATCGCTCACACTGTGTCCTGCTAATAATTCGGACACTTTCTGTCGTCTGCTACAGCTGTACAGCTGACATCACTCACTGATAGTCGTATCTTGGCCAGTCTCTTCGTTGCTTCCTTTATTTTCTATCAAATCATCCAGTAAAAGTTCATCACTGTCTTCTTCAAATTTACGCTTCAATTCTTTCTGAGCATCAGCTAAAGAAAGCAATCTTGGTTGATTTAGTGCACCACGATTGCATGTCTTTATCATGGTGTCCAACATTTTGTTGAGTGAGCGAGGAGAGGAGCCAGGCTATCACTGCGGCAGTAATCCAACCAAAACATTCAAATAAAGGACTGCCTCATGACACAGATGGGGTTTCTAGCTATGAATAGAATCTAGAAAGATTCCCCAAGCTAAAGCTACCAGTATTTTTGTCAACAAACTCAATGCAAACCAGGGAAAAGTCAGAATATTTTGATGACGAGTTATCTCGTCACTGTGGCAGAGAAGCGTACATGCTTGCGCTGAGGAGTTATCTCGTCTTACAGGCAGCCTAGGGGTTAAAGAACACATAAATTGTCCACCGTAATGGTAACATACAGATACACAATAGTCCAAGTCGGTGCGCTTGTGTGTGCAGGGAAGGGGACAAGGGTGAACAGGTGTAGGTTGGCTATCTTGTGTGTTTATTTTTTTAGTGTGTGTGGTGGGGGGCGGGGAAGGAGGTGCGGGCATATGTGTGTGTGTGTGTTTGTAGGTGCTTGTGATTGTGTGCATGAGTGTATGTGCGGTTTCGTTGTTTTTTCTTCTTTTTTTAATTTTGTTTCCTACTGTGTTCTTTGTTTTATTTTGTTTTTGTTTTGTTTTGGGAGAGGGGGTAGGGGGGGAGGCAATGAAGAAAACCGCATGCTGAGCACACAGAAAAGAAGTAAAAATAAGAAAAAGAGAAAACATGCTCCAAGGACTTGCATGCAACAGAGGCATCAACAACAAAAAGTAAACATATTGCCCAGACTTTGTGTGCACTCATTCAGTTTATATATGATGCAGAGGGTAAGAGAGGCCCTATCAGGGGAGAAAGAGTTCTTGTCTGTCACCTGACTAGTGAACAAACAACTTAACATTCTGCGGTCATTGTTCTATGTTTTTGTGTGGTCATTGTTTTAAGTTTTCATGCAGCGTCACCATGAGAAACCAGACAAAAAAAAAAGAAGAAAGAATCACTCTATCCACTGAAAGTGACATGAGTTTTGCAGTCACTGTTTTAGTTTTCACACAGCGTAAAACTTGAAAACCAAGATGATTATCACTCAATGGTGTGGACAAGTAACCGGTTCCTTTCTATAGGAAGATGGGCCCAGTGACAGGGGAATGAGGGAAAGTGAATCTCTCCTCTTCCACCCCTCACACACACACACACACACACACACACACAATGTATAAACCTGAGTGATTTGACTATGAGTGCACCCCACAGTATGTGCACAAAGAAATGGAAGTCCATCCATTGTACTTTTTACAAAACAAGATATCAAAGTTCAAAACCGGAGTCCTTGACAATGAGTGCACCCCACAATATGTGCACAAAGAACTGTCAGTCCATCAATTATACTTTTTAAGAGATAAAGATATTAAAGCCAAGGATTAAATGACACTGCCCTGTAATTAATTTTCTTGTTCATAAGATAAACATCCCGCAATCCCTCCATTCGTACAAGCTGAACAAATACAAGCACAGGAAGACTAGAATTACTTCACTCAGGGAAACAGAGGAAGGGATATGAAAATTCTGCATTGTCAAGCACAATGTTGACTTGGCTTGCATCTGCTGGCAAACTGTTTGTCATTATATTTCAAAAGATATGAGCCTAGCAATGACTGGACGTCTTTTGCCCTCTAGGTTTGGCAACATCACTTACGTCTGAACTGACAACTTAGCTGCCGTTTCTCTGCTTCGTCTTTGTTACACACAGATTCACACCAGACACATAGGTTCCAACTACAACTGTGTTGCTGCTGGTTGCTCAAAACTTGGAAGTATGTTACGATCTGGTCTTGCATTCTGTTTTGTTTTCTCTTTCAAGCTAGACATATCTTTTAATGGTACCAATTTCTTTTTCGATGTCCAAAATCTGGTTTAAAACCTGTTTGTTCTTTAATTCATATCCGATGCAGTCTTGTCTACATTAATTTTCTGTGTGCTTGCAAATAAACTACCTCTGTGTTACCTTGTGTTTGTCAATTTTGGAGCTTCTTTGCCCATTTTCTGAAACAGATTCAGCTGACGAAAATTTCGCTTTTTTGTCTTGTTTACTGTTATCATCGCTGTCAATGGAATCACTACAGGACCAAGAAAATGCTGTTTTGTGACAACTGACTGAAATGATTAGAGATCCATCAATCTCAGGGTAAAAAGCAAGCGAGAAAAAAAAAAAAAGAAGAAGAGAGAATACAGCAGTAACATCTGAACACACTGTTGTTCTTTATCATTCAAATAAGCTGGACTAGGCGACACTATGTTTCTAAATAAATTACATTTGGCACTAAATTTGTATATACTGTACAAGTAAAACAATTACATAGAAGTTCTAAGTCAAGAAAAAACGTGATTACATCCAAATTTTAAGTCAAGAACTGGAATACAGGGAACAGGACGATATGTCTTATGTTGTTAAACTTCAAATGTAAACGCCTCTTATGAGATTTACTGACATCACCAGGAGCACTGTAAGGCTTCTTTATAAGGTCAAGTCTGTAACACAGTCAGACCGCATTGAACATCCCAGGATAGAGAGCCTTCTTTTTTTCTTTTCTACAATATAGGACCTGATGAGTTTTTTGACAAATGAACAGAAACCATACAAACCCAAACAAGCATCCATTCTCATCCTCTGCTGCATATTAAATGTATACAACATACATTAATCACTATGGTACCCAAAGTCTTTCACACCTTGTTTCAAGTTTCACTTCCAGGGACAGTTTCTTCTTTAGCCATCAGTTTTCGCCGGGAAGCAAAAGAAACAGTCTGCTGCAGAATCTTCTTCTCTCCCAGTCTCAGCTGCAGTGCCATGACAAGTGGGTGTGGGAGATCTGTCTGCTTCAGCTGATCTTCATCGTCCTGTTCAACACATGGCAGAAGCAAGTGTTTCGTTGTCCCTTACACAAATCACGGCATCAAAACTCCTCTACCTAAACACACACACACACACACACTCACCCACACCCACCAAACATGCTCATACCAAACCATATTCTACCATTTCTCAACAATATTTTCTCCAAAGAAGCTTGATTCAAATACACAACAAAATACACTTTCACAGAATTCAGACAAGATGTCATATACAACGTGATGTTGATAATGATGATGATGGAGTGTCCCGTCGGACCGACGGATGAGTAGGCAGGCAGGATTATCTGTCCTTGTGTGTCCTCATATGGGAGAAGAGGTCGATTCTGGATGCACAGCACTTCCCACAGGTGTTGCAAGTGAAAACGTCTCCAGAAGTTGAGCCCTGCTTCTTTCGCTCACGATTCTCCTTAATGGCCAGCGTTCTCTTTGTTTTCAAACGTCTTTATGCCACTAGAGCACAGCATCCTCCATCGACAGCGGTCAAGGGCATCAGTTTCCCAGGAAACAATGTCTATGTCACAGGCTTCAAGGTTTGTCTTCAAGGTGTCCTTGAAGCGCTTGCAGGGTCTTCCAAGTTCGCGGTGGCCTTCCTTCAGCTGGCCATACAATAGCATCTTCGGGATCCTGCTGTCTGTCATGTGGACATGTCCTGTGCAGCGTAGCTAGCAATGGATCAGCAGGCTTTCGATGCTGGGCAGGCTGCTCCTCTCTTGGACCTGGAGGTTGGAGACCCTGTCTTGCCACTTTATGCCGAGGATCTTTCGTAGGCATCTCTGGTGAAACTGCTCAAGTTGTTGAATGTGACGGCGATACGTCATCCATGTTTCACAGCAGTACAAGGTGGTCAGTACAACAGCTCTGTAGGTTTTGATTTGGGGCAAGTTGTTGAATGTGACGGCGATACGTCGTCCATGTTTCACAGCAGTACAAGGTGGTCAGCACAACAGCTCTGTAGGTTTTGATTTTGGTGCCTCATGCCTTTGTTGTTCCACAGCCTGTTGTTGTGTCTGCCAAAGGCGGAGCTGGCCTTGGCGATGTGCAGTATCACGTCTGCATCAAGGGCTCTGTTGCTGCATAGGGTGCTGCCCAGGTAGTAAAACTTGACTGATTTGATCTCTGTGTCATCAATCTTGATTGCAGGTGGGGTGGAGGCACTGGCGTTCTGTGAGCTAGCTGGTTGGTACATGGACTCGGTCTTGCTGAGGCTGATGTTGAGTCCAAAGTGCCTGCAGGAGGTTGAGAACCTGTCCATAATGAGCTGCATGTCCTCATGGGTGTGTGCAGCAAGCGCGCAAAGAAGAACTCTCTCAACAGTGCCTCAAACACCCTGGACCTAGCGTGGAGTTGCCGCCAGTTGAAAAGTATGCCATCTGTGCGAAACTGAATGTAGATGCCCTGGTCAAAGTCTTGGAAGGCGTCAATCAGCATGGCAGAGAAGAGAATGGAGAACAGTGTGGGTGCCAGGACGGAGCCCTGCTTCACTCCATTTACCACAGGGAACGGATCTGACATGTCAGTATTTTCGTGTACTCTCGCCTGCCTGCCATCGTGGAATGACGCAATCAGCTGGATTAGGCTCTCTGGGCAGCCGAACTTTAGAAGGATCTTCCACAGACCACGGTGGTTCACAGTGTCGAAGGCCTTAGTCAGGTCTACAAAGACCATGTAAAACTCCTTGTTCTGCTCAGAGCACTTCTCTTGCATCTGGCGTACAGCAAACACCATGTCACATGCTCTCCTGCCTGGGCGGAAGCCGCACTGTGCTTCAGGGATGACTGTGTTGGAGACATGGTCAACCAGTCTGTTCGATGCGGGCGAAGATCTTGCCGGTGATGCAGAGGAGAGTATCAGTATCAGTAGCTCAAGGAGGCATCACTGCATTCGGTCAAATCCATATACACTACATCACATCTGCCAAGCAGATGCCTGACCAGCAGCGTAACCCAACGCGCTTAGGCCTTGAGAAAAAAAAATCAATTTAAAAAATATATATATAAATAAATAAATAAAATAAAAATTTAAAAAATAAATAAAATAAAAATTAAATAAATAAATTTTTTTTAAAAAGAACAAAAATTGAAGAAAAAAAAAGGAGAGAGATTCCACGGTGGTTATCGCAGGATGTTTTGTCTCCCTTCCATTTGTAAATGTGGACAATTGAAGCATCCTTGAAATTCTGGGGGACCTCCCCTCTCTCCCACAGCTTGGAGATAGACTGAAACAGGGCGGTCAGCTTGTCTGTCAGCACCTCGCTTCCATACTTGTATAGGTCGGCCTGGATTCCATCCGCTCCTGGTGCTTTTCCTGACGTTGTCAGTTTCAGGGCCTTCCATGTCTCGGCCTTGGTGGGAGGGGCAGCTAGCAAGTCACTGGTAGCTGTGGGCGGGGTGCAATTACCTCGTCAGATACAGACGAGTCCCTGTTGAGGAGGGTGTTGAAGTGCTCTGCCCAGCAGGCAAGGATGTCTTTCTTGTCTGTCTGGAGGGTGGTCTGATCCAAGGCTCAGACAGGAGTTGATCCTATGACTCTTGGCCCATACACAGCTCGGAGACCGTCATGGAAGGTCTTCCGTATCGTGAGCATCAGCAGCGCACTGAAGCTCTTCGGACTTTCTCTCCCACCTGGTATTCTTCATCTCATGCAGCCTCTTCTGTACGAGTTGCTTGGTTTGCAAGTACTGGTTCTTCTTCCTCTGGCAGTCTTTATCAGAAATGTGATCTTGATGCCATATATGCAGTGTGTTCAGGAGCTTGGAGATTCCAGAGTCGTTCTTATCAAACCAGTCTTTGTGGCTTCTCTTTACAAACCGTGTCATCTGCTGCTGTGTATACAGCATCTCTAAAGGTGCTCCATACCTCTTCTACATCAGTTGATGCAGGAATTTCTTGGAGAGCTGCTTGGATTTGCTGCTGTAGCACGTCCTTGGTGATAGGGAGGCGGTGGATGTTCAGCTTCCTATGGGGTTTCTGCCTGGCTGCTTGGAGCTTGTGTGCAAGTCTGATGTTCATCTTGCTGCATATCAGGCGATGGTCCGACCAACAGACTGCTCCTCTCATGCAGCATGTAGTGGAAACATCACCTCTGTCCCTCAGCCTCTGAGTCCAGCATGTGCCACTACTTGGAGCGGGGTGCATCCATGTATACTTGTACTTGTCCGCTTGTTGGAAGAGGGTGTCGGAGATGGTCAGTCCATGCTGCACACAAAGCGAGAGCAAAAGCAGTCCCTTGGAGTTGTACTTGCCAGTGCCATGCTGTTCTAGGACTTTTGGCCACGAGGAGAAGTCCACACCAACGCGGGCATTGAAATCCCCAAGGATGATCAGCCTGTCCTTTCTGTCTACCACTGAAATGGTGTGGCTGAGCTCCTCATAGAAAGCTTCTTTGATGTCATTAAGGTTGGTCATCGTCGGGGCATAGCAGCTGATGACTGTGGAGAAGCCATCCTCAAACAGCTTCACACGCAGGGTCATCAGCCTCTCGTTTATCCCACGTGGAAGGCTGTCAAGCTGTTGTGCAAGTTTGGTTTGTATGGCAAAGCCCACACCTGAGGTTCTTGGGGTCCCAATGCAGCAGAAGGTGTAGCCCCCTCCAACTTCCTCCAGCTGGGTTTCACCGGCAAACCTTGTTTTGCTCAGGGCTGCTATGTCCACCTGGTAGCGATCAAGCATTCTAGCAATGAGCGCTGTGCGCCTTTCTGGTCTGTCGTCTCTGTCCAAAAGGGTGCATACATTCCAGGCACCCAGAGTCAAGGCATGACTCCTGGTTCTTTTCTTCTGTTGTTTTTGACTGCTAGTGTCGGATGTCCAAGTAGGTGCGGTTTACCACTAGGTACTAGGTGAGGCAGGCTTTGTTTAGGGATCCTTTTATCTCCCCTCCCCCGTGTGGGGAGAGCAGTGCTGTCCCTAAAAAGAGCTACTCTGACGCTGTGGGAGGATATGGGCACCACATCTTCCCCAGTCTACGGCAGATGACCATCACCCCATAGCCGCCTGCGTGCAGAGTTGTGACTTAGAACTGCCAGCAGCATTCTCTACCTGTCCCCGTTACCACTTCTCCATTACCACAGGGCTTGGGGAAAGCTGGGTGTTGAAGGGCTAGCTTGTCGTTCCGACATTAACCTGGTTGCCTGACCAGCACATGGTGACTTTTTTTTTTTTTTAGTGAAGAGTTGTGCAGTCCCTTCCCCACTACCAACGCTCAGAGCCCCACAGGTGCAGATACTGCCGCGTGTAGAGCGGCCTCGGCAGGTGCAGGTTTTTTCTTCGGAGTTCCGTCTTCTAGGAGGACTTTCAGCCAAGGATAAGAGCTCCCCCTGCCCTATGATGATATTTATACTTAAACAGCGTCTATCCTTGGTCAGAGGCTGCCAGCCTTGGTACAGCTGATTGATAGCTGCCTTTGTTTTAAAATCTCAGAACAATATCAAGAGAAACCAATTCATCTCTTATCAAATAGTTTTTTTTCAATCATCTGTAAAGCAAATTTTGTCACATGTAATTGTTATATCCATATGTATCATATGAAAAAATAAACAATGCTTCTGAATAGGAAGCACAGTTTTCAAGTGTCTTGGAATATCTCTCCCCCCCCCCCCTTTTCTTTCTTTCTTTTTTTATCTTTTTTCTTTTCTTTTCCTGTTCCCTTTTATTTGCCATCTCAGTGCTCTGCTGACCTGGACTCCATGTACAGCCATACCCATATACCCATTCTGTCATCATCAAAATAAAGCCCTCGCAATCATGACATCACTCTTCCAATACAAAAAGTTGTACACATTTACCAAGTGACCCTTACATCGGGAATCTTGACACACACAACAAAACACAACTACTGTGTAGTGACCTTCACAGAGGTGGGGTAAGCTTTCAGGAGGAGTGCCGCCCGTGTCTCCAAGAACCCCCACACCTTCTCTTCATTGTCGGCTGACACAGGGCTCTCCAACTCCATCAGGTTGTTCAGGGTCTCTTCACTTACGTCCCCTGTGTACTTCTTCATCAGTGTCTCTGCAAAGTCATCAGTCCTTTGCTAATAAGAAGTGTCAAGAGTCTTTTGATAAAAAGCTCCCATCATGTTTATTGTTCTTCTTTCTCTTTAAACTTTGGTTCATTTCTTACATTTCTATTTTCTTTTCTTCTTTTGGACCAGTAACTATTTTCACTGAGGGCATATCTATGTAAGTGAATATTTTCTTCTGTTCACAGAATCTTGAATTTCATTACACTGAGTGCAATTGTGTTGGAAAACTGGAAGAAGAAATCTGTGCTCTTATGTGAAGGCATCACACTAGCAAACAGATCCAAATATACACAACTGTCTGGTCTGAAAACAAAACTTTGTTGAGACTAATATCAGGTTTCACCCTATTGGTTTGCAACAATCTACAAACATTTTCAAGTGTAAAAAAAAAAAAAAAGAAAAAAAAAAAAAGAAGAAGAAAATTTTTTTGCTATCTCTTGAACACAACAATTATCTAGATTTTCTTCCCCATATTATTTCCGTGTGGGAAAATGCCTTCACAACTGACTTTTAACCAGCACAATAAAAACTGAAGGAACAGCCAGTGGCTCAGAGAGAAAAAAAAAGCATCTTCACACACAGACGTCAATCCCATGTGAGAACACTGTTAATTTTCACATCAGAAACCACAGTGCTGGACTGCATACAATAAAATATTGATTAAATTGTAAACACTGCAACCTTCAGTAGAAATTACCTTCATCCATCGTGAAAATGCGCAAGAAAGCTAACATCTCCCCATCCACTGGGCATTCTCCGCAGTGAAGGAAAAACGACCGAGACCTGGGGTATAAAAATATGCATATTAATCAGATTCTTTGCTTTGTAAAAGTTAGTATCTAGTAATACCTGAATAAAAATGTAAATCTGCAACTAATCTCTCAACACTGTAATCACACTTTATTTCTCTTACAGAGATAATTGCATTATTCTGATTCTGATGAGAATGGAACATATCTATAAGATTGCAACTAACATCTTACACTGCCTTCTAAGAAAACCAAAGCATCAAGTCATAACATAACTCCTTCCAACCAATCCCATTCACTGCCAACACCAAATGCCTAAACTCATCACACCTCCCACTGATTCAAAAGAAAACAAAAGGGCAAACTTACGTTTGAAGTGAAATTTTCCCCAGAACTTCAGATTTGGCGTCACAGAGAGGATCTCCTTTGCTGATACCTGTATAGTACATATATTTTATCTATTATAGTACAAATATCTTATTTATTCACATACCTGTCAGGTCAAACAGATACAAACGACCTGAAATAAACTGTATTTTGATGGCATTACACATCATGAAAAGAAAGCATACAAACATGATAAACAAATCAGATTTTTTTTTTTTACTCCAGGTGAATACATGAAATGATTATCTTTGCCTAGTGTGGTAACTCCTGCATATATCTGTTGTGGCATGTCTCAAACCCAGGATGTAATGGAGTCAAAATCTGAAGAAAATTACCACAACAGACTCTCCAGGAGATCAACTTTCTTTTTCTTTTCTTGAAATCTGCCAAGTCATGAAATGTCTTCCTATGATTGTTTGCTGTTCAATTCTTGTGAGATTAATACCCACAAACACACACATACACTCATGCACAGCTTCCCTCTTACACACTGCTTTCCTGATTCTCCTGGAGACTCCAAATTCAATTTATTTTTAAAAGACAGTATAACATCAAAAAACTTAGCTAGGAACCTGAAAATATGACGTTGAGATTAGGCAACCCTACCTCAAAAGACTGACGCTCATACATGCACAAAGCCATGTTTTTCTGTTCTTTCATAAAAACAGAGAAACCTGTATTAGTTTTGAAACATTGGTCAGAGACTCGTCTGAGAACTGTACCCAGTTTGAGACAAAGACGATCATGTTCATTGTCTGGGAAGACAAAACCATTGTGGACCAGGAACTCTCCGTTGGATCTTGGGCCATAGAACATGAAAACCTGAAGCAGAAAAGCATTGTATGTGTTACACTCATCTTTAAAATGGTTCATATATATTCCCAATAGATGATATTTATCAAAGACTGCATAGTGTGTGAGAGTACGTGCACTAGCACACACTTGTGCATTCTAACATATACCAGAGGCATCTGAAACTCTGTGTACTTTGTAGGTGCCTGTGAGAGAGACAGGACAGAGAGAAAAGAAGAGCCTTTTGGAATGTGTGTGTGCGCGCACATGCACACATGTATCTGAGTTTTTATGCATATATGTGCACCCATTAAAATCCAAAAACAATGTAAGAAAAAACATTAATGAAAAAAAAAAAGAATCTCAATCAAGTAGTCTCCTATTTGTCTGGAGGCCTTTATCTAAACCAAACAAAGATCAAACTGCACCAGGATCGCTAAAAAAGACAAACAATGTTGTATTAGGCATTTTAACAATGGTAAATCATCATTGTAGGGCAAATTCAAAGGTAAACACGTGTGTTTGAATAAAAGAACTGTCATATATATTATAATAAGATAAAATGTGAACTAACCTGGTCACCTGCAGCCACATCTTGTTGAGAGTAGCACAGGCTGCAGTTGCTCTCTGTGTCAAAATCAGTAGAATACTGAAACACACAAACACATCCAACAATGTGTAGACCATGACCGACTTGGTAATTAACAAATTCAATAACTGACTCAAGGCTATATGATCTAATTTTACTGATGAATATATCTTAGTGACATTTAGTGATTTATCCATCTCTTGCCTACTGCTGCTACCACTACCATTATTACCACTTTAAAAAAAAAGAAAAAGAAAAGATAAATGCATGTTGCAAGAGAATATAAGATAAGAGTTGGGTCACGGTTAAGTATGTGTAATTAAAATAAGATTTGTAGAACTGTATCTTTTTTAACAAAAAATCTACAATATAATGTGTGAAAAACCATTCTTCTCAGCTGTCACACACACACACACAAACTCATTCACACATACTCAACAAATAACACTGGCACATACGTGACAAGAACACTTACACAGCCACAGCCACAGCCACACACAGTCTTTTTCTCTTACTATTCCATTGGTGTGGTTGCACATGTCCCAAAGAGGAATGAGACCATACGTTTTCTTTTCACTGCTGTCCTCTCTGGGAATCAGGTTCTGTCTTGTCATCACCGTTGACACTGCCCACCTGTTGACAGCCATCAAGCATATCACTGTTTATGTGACTGCAATGAAAATCTATAACAACTGATGGATTCAACTGACACAGACACAACACACTGACACAAACAAAAGCAGAAGTTCTCTCCATTTCACTTGTTCAAAAAACATGATTTAGTGCAAAAAAACAAAAACAAACGGTCACTGTCAAGTTTATACTTGTGCGTACTGGTCGGTGGATGGGGTTTGGAAGCAAAATGGAGCATCACTATAGTGATCCTACCAAAATGGGATGGAAAATGGAGTATGCAAAATTTCAAAAATAGTAATAATGATAAAGCATCATGACTTTTTTTTTTTTTTCTTTTTTTATAAGACTGACATCTATATAAGAAGATTCACCTGTAATCATCAAAAGTGAAGTTTTCATTGATACCCAGCTTGGAGGCTGCTGCATGTTTCTGCAGCAGTCTGTAGAAGTAAGCATACTGTCTGGCAACGCTGCGGTACTGGGTGATGGAGTTGCCTGAAAAACACAATCATGTCAGAAATGCCAGTGGCATTCTGTTCATCTTGGTTATCTATACACCACTGTATGATTCTTCCACCTTGTTCATGGGCCACAACTCCTACATTCACTCGTAAGTACACGAGTGGGCTTTTATGTGTATGACCTCTTTTACCCCGCCATGTAGGCAGCCATGCTCTGTTTTCCAGGGTGTGCATGCTGGGTGTATTTTTGTTTCCATAACCCACCAAACGCTGACATGGATTACAGGATCTTTTACGTGCGTATTTGATCTTTTGCTCATGTATACACATGAAGGGGGTTCAGGCACAAGCAGGTCTGCACAAATGTTAACCTGGGAGATCAAAAAAAATCTCCACCCTTTACCCACCAGGCGCTGTTACTGAGATTCGAACCCAGGACCCTCAGATTGAAAGTCCAATGCTTTAACCACTCGGCTACTGCACCCATCACACCGATGTATGATTGTAGACCTTTTTTTTTTTTTTTTTAATAGGATAACTTTTCAGTATCAAATCAGTAATATCTAAACAATTGAAAACAAGCATTCTGAATTCTCAATCATTCTCTCTTAGCAAAACGTAAACATCTAAATCACTATGAATGAATTAACACTGATTAACAGTTTGCAAAGGCATATATACTCGTTTCATCAAACATTTATGATACCTAACAGTTAAAGGTTATCACTTATCATTCCTTCCCACTGGACAGTACAATCAATAATGATCATACTGGGTCTTTCATTTATCCAACCTATTCAATATCAAGAGTACATACCTAAAGTGGGTGATCCTTTCAGATGCTGAAGCTCATCTGGTGAAAAGTACAGGGGTGTAGTGTAGCTATCTGGTAGAATATCTGAGGGGGGAAAAACATGTACAAATTAGTACATAATCAAACATGTATTATTTGTCATGAGAAATCATAACAGAAAATAAAATACACAAGAAATAACAGAAAATAAAGCTGTTAAGCATTATTTAGGATTGAAAAAAACTTCCTTCGATGACTTTTTCAGATATACCTGCCACTGATTTAATATATATACGACTTTACGAGATATACCTGCCATTGATTTAATATATATGAGTTAATGTTTCATTCAAGTTTGCAAACATCGAATACACTATCAAAATGTGCTTTCTTCCCTCTGGAAGTGTAATCAACACTGACCTTCATTAGTTTCCTTGGTAGTCATGTTTTGGGGAAAATGGCAAAGAAGGGAATGGGATGGAATGGAAAGAGGGGCAGAAGTAGGAGTGTCTTTTTTTTTTTTTTTTTTACTCACTCACTCTGTCTGCATCAGCCTTTGAGGTACAGAAAAAATACCAGGTATCAACATTCTCTGGTTCCCTCCTATGAATGTCATTTCAAAATGTCCAACTCGTGTTTTATCCATTCATCTATACTGTTATTGGTTTAAGGTTGTTTTTTTCTGTTTTCTTTTGATTTGATCATACTGGAGTCAAGCTTATTAGTACTGAGTGATTTTCCATATGTTTTCTATTGCTTTCTAAATATATGGCTTTGTAAATATACTGTCCTTTGTAAAATACTGTCCTATCAAAATTGAATAAATATGTTAAAAACATAATCTCTGGTTCCCTCACCCAGATATGGTTTCCAGAAAGACTTGGGCGACTTGGACTCCACCAGCAGGTGCATGGCCAAGGTGACATTGGGCATCACCTGCAGGATCTTGTCCTCTCTGATCAGCTCTCCTGCATCACCACACAGCTCAGTCTTTAGCTTCCTAACGCTGCTCCGTATAACAAATGACAAAATAAAAGGACTCCTCCCACCCCCACCCCCCATAAAATCAGGTTCAGCATATTTACTGTGACCAACTGGTGCAAACTCCAGCAGAAGTCTGATTCCTGTACTATGCAACTACTACTCTGCACTGAGAAAATTTTTTAAATAGCTGTGACAAGTAGCCTCCCTTGGTATATTCATATTACATCCCTTCTGTTTATGTGATTGGCATTATCAGTCGCTTTCATGTGCACCCATGTAACCAATATCACAACTATGCACACACACACATATATGCACACACACACACACTCTACAATCTGAATCACCCTATACCAATTATTTGTAAAAAAAAAAAAAAAAAAAAAAAAAAAAAAAGACATATACAAGAGTATACAAGTACAAAAATATTTTTTAAGAGTGTTTGGTGTTCCCATCCCAAACCCCAAACCCACTCACCCCCCAAAAATTTTAAAAACCAAAGTGTTTCATCAAATCAGTAACATCACTGGACTCAGTCAGAATCAATTAATGTGAAAATTAGAACCAAGAAAATAATTTTTACCCAATGGAGTTTTCAAGGCACTGTCAACAGTCATCATCAAAGCCCTTGGAATTTTCAGCAACAAATCTGATTCCTGGGGGAAAAGAAGGATGGAATTGTAAACACAAAACTACTGTTGACAGAAATGAATGAAATAATATCAGTAACAAAGACTTTAGTGATCCACAATGTTTATACATGTATTCATGTGCATGCACACACATACACACACACATAAACACAGCAAGAGGAGCAGTATTTCAGTAACAGGATCAGTATTTCAGCTTGAGGAACAGTATACAAGTGAAGAACATGGGACCAAAACAGAACCTTATGAGACTCAATGTTTGATTTTTACATGTTCAGACTAGAACTAATGATGACTACTGCAAGAACCTTTAACTGTCAATAAAAGCGCAGACTAAACTTACATTATTCTAGAGAACCAGACTGAAGGCCAAGGGAGAAAAAAGAACACAAAAAATGGATTAAAAATCATTGTTTTAAAATGATGTACTTAGTCCTTGAAGAAAGAAGGAAAACCTGAGACTATAAACATTCAATGTGAAAGGACCTGCAGATATCTGGAAAATAAATGAATAAAACAGCAAATGGTACGTCTCCAAAGACTCGCGTGCAATAATGAAACACTAAAGTCACTCACACACACCCCCACACACCTGAATCATTACAAAATTCGTTACATAACACTCATTCATCTTCCACTTATCAAAAATCAACTTCACAGATGGAATGGGAAAAACCAAACATCCACAAGACACACCTTGATGTCCTTGTTTGCTTTAAGTCCCAGGCCATAGCCAGGAAAGCTTTGGATTTCCACTGCTGAACTGTCAACACCATTTTTGTGCAGCCACTCCATAAAGGCAGGTACGGCTTGCTCTCTGTTCACAGTCGCTGGTCTAAGACCTGTCCATGACACACTGACCTGTGACTTTGCGCGTGCAAGTCAACATGAGGATGAAGGGGAAGTTGGTGGCAGGGGGAGGGGGTGGAGGTGAGGTGGGTGTGTGCGTGTGTGTGAAGGACTGAATGTGCACTTATAGACATTATAAAAGCCAAGAACAAAATATCCAAGACAAATGTGGCCACAAGTACACAAATGTAACTGATGAATATCTGGGTATTCACCTCAACTAAGACCGGAATAAATGCAGACAGAGACAGAACAGACAAAAATGAAGGCAATTTTTTTCTCTATTTAAATATAGCTCCATTACACTAAACAAATTTCACAAAGTAACTTATTTGTTTGTCAATATCATTCTGTTTGACATTTTTCTGTGGGCACTATAAAAGTAATCATAACAAACAGAACAAAATAAATATCTTAATATTTTCATTTACACTGAAAACAACTTTTTTTTCTTCTTATATTCAATGAAGAGATAGTAAAGACTGAATATTTCTATGATAAACTGATAAACTTCCTTTTTTCATTATCATTATCTCAACCCATATTTTTATGTTACAAGAAAACAAGTCATTTGTGGAAGGATTAATGTTGTACAAGACTATTAACATACCTGACTGAATTTTGCGAATTTTCTCAACCAAGCCATGAATTTCTGGATAGTCTTCAAGCTCCTTGGCTCCTGAAGATGGTGGCTTTGAACAGACTGAAATGCAAATGAAACACACAAAAAATAAGACTTAACTGAAACTTGAAAGCATAAAAAAACAAGAAAAAAAAGAGAATCACACAAAAGCCATGAAATGAAAATGTACAGCTTTTGTTTGATCAGCCCAGTTGTTTTTTTTCGTTTGTGTGTGTGTGTGTGTGTGTAAAACTCAAAGTACACAAACCATGCGTAGTTCATAATCACACACCAAATACCATATACATCATCTGTTTAATCTTGTGTGCATGAATCTTTAATATAAAGAAAAGTGTCTGCATCATGAAACATGAATAAAGACCAAAAACCTGCACACAAAAAAACCCAAACCAGGCTAACTGAACAGAAATACTCAGTTCTCACTTTCTAACAGTTGTGTGACCAGTTCTGTAATTTCTCTCTTGGCAGACTTGGACAAGGTCTGCTGCACTGGTTCAGCAGATTCTTTATTGCCATTGGCAGATGGGGGCACTGCTTTTGCTCCTCCCCCTCCGCCCTTTTTGTTCTTTCGTCCCATTTTGGCAGCAATCTGAAAAGGAGTATATTATACATATATATATATATATATATATATATATATAGAGAGAGAGAGAGAGAGAGAGAGAGAGAGAGAGAGAGAGAGAGAGAGAGATTCAGATACAATATCAAAATCAGTTCAAAATTCACTAATGACGGATTAAAACAACTTGTTAACGCACTTTATATGCCTGTAAAAATAAGGAAAAAAAAGAAGAAAAAAAAGGTGTAATGATATACTCTCCACTCCCTTCCTTGGTCATAAAGTTCACTGAGAAAACATTGGCACTTACAGAATCCTGACCATAATGTTTGCCTTCCCAATTACTGCTTGCTAGGACGGGCGCAACAGCCGAATGGTCACAGGTTTGAATCCCGGTCATAGCGACTGGCAGGTAAAGGGTAAAGGGTGATTTTTCCCATCTCCAAGGTCAACAGATGTGCAGACTTGCTAGTGCATGTACTCCCTTCCTCTGTATACGCATGCTGAAGACTTTCTTCTTCGTTCATGGGCTGCAAATCCCATGTTCACTCATATAAATGTACAACAGTGGGCTTTTACGTGTATGACCGTTTTTACCCTGCCGTGTAGGCAGCCATACTCCATTTTCGGAGGTGTGCATGCTGGGTATATTCCTGTTTCCATAACCCACCGAACAATGACATGGATTACATGATCTTTAATGTGAGTATCTGATCTGCTTGTGTATATGCATTACAGATGTCAGTGTTTGGTGGGCTATGGAAACAAAGACATAACTAGCATGTAACCCCACCCCACTCCCTCCCAGAAATGGAGTATGACTGCCTACATGGTGGGGGTAAAAACTCTCATTCATGTAAAAACCTACTTGTGTATATAAGTGGATGCAGGAGTCACAGCCCACAAAGAAGACGACGACTGCTTGCTCTCTCCCTTTCATCACTCCTCCCCCTTCCCTCCTGGAAACCCCTTACACTCCCACCCACTCCTGATCTGTGTTTCTCACTGTCTTCATTTGTCTGTCACCCTTTACCATCATCTCAAACTCACATATACACAATATGAATGCCTTAAACAAACACACACACACACACTCACTCTCTTTTTCTCTCTTGACTCGGACAAATTATACTGACATAGTTAAGACTGCTTTTTGTTTCTTTCATTAGAAAAAAAAAATCATCCAAATGGCCTCTTAAGTCTTACTAGATAGAATGCTATGATAATTACTGATAGCTCTCAGATTTTAGGCCTGTAGGAAGTATTTTTCTTCCATTTGTGTGTGTGTATGTGCATGCTTCTCCCTGTCTATGCACATTTGTCTGATGCATGTAAGTTTCTGAATGCCAGTCACATACAAAACCAATCTGGGCGAGTGATTTTTTCACGGACTTGCCTGAATGAGAATGTTGAGCCCTGCGGCTGCAAGTATATTATGGCAGGTTAACCCATCATGTGGGCAGTGAACAGGTTAATGTGAACAGATATACAAACCAACTCCTTTAACTCTGCATGTAGAAGACTTTCTCGTGTGTGGACATTGGTTGCTCCAGCTAATTGTTGATATGAGATGTGAGACAGATTTAATTTGGCATTATTCTGATGTAATATACTAGTTTTGTGCCCATTTGTTTATTTGTGATTTTTATTTATAGAAAGCAGAAATTGTTTGGCCACAGTGGAAATACACTCAATTGTATTGTGGTCTGTGAAATTTCACACTCTGAGAGCTAGTTAATTGACAGCTAAAATATGTTAAGGTGTACAGCTTCTAATGGTTTTATGTTCTTTTCAAAGGAATGTTTGTATATTTGTTATTTTGCTTTTCATGGTAGTGATGTTTTGGTCTTATATGTGTTCCAGATGTGTTGTTTATTGATAGTGAACGACTGAAAATAAGTAACACCAAATAGCACTGCTTGTGGTCCAAGGAGAGAGTGAGACTGAGTGCCTTCACCTGTCCTTCACCTGTACTGTATCAGAAGCTACCTGTCTATCCCTACCTATACCCAACGCAAGCAACCTAAATTACCACCTATTTACACATTTAAAAAGATATCCCTGAACTACACATGCTTAAATGTGTGACTGAAGCCAGTGATGGGGTTGCCTTTTGGTTATATATTGCTTCTGACCTTTCAAGCATGGCACTGATTACTTTTAAAATGATAAAATGTTTAGTTATAAATAGCATGCAATACACACTTAATTCTAAATACAAAAACACAAACATATGCTGACAGTGTACAAATACACACTTACAAAATGAAAAACACAATATTTGACCCTTAACTTTGGGTCTGGAAGTGGAAGAATGGTTGGAATTCAACAAGTCACTTAGCAAGCACAATTTCTTCTGCTAGATTGTTAATTTCAGCAAATGTTCTGACCATGAAGCTAAAGTTGTAAAAAATAAATAAATAATTTTTTTCTTTCTTTTAAGAAAAGAAAAGAAACAAGGATGTTTATTCCCCTGACCGAATGCCGCCCCAAGCATTGTCGGTCTTGTCTATAATCCTGTGGGCAACAATCCACAACCTCTCGAAGTTGCTGTGGTTTACTTTTTCTAACTCGTTGTCCTTCACTAACGTCTAAACGACAAAGAATCTAGTGATAAACAAGAAATAGACACACACAAATGTCACATTTGTGGTTTCATCCCACATTGAATTATTTTTTGAGATACTGTTAGTGTTACATGAGTGGCCACATGATACGTCGGCTCTTGATGGTGAACAGTAAGTCTCTGACTGGATTACATCTGACACTGAGCTTTAGTACTGATTTTTTTCGTACACACTGACAGTCTGGGTCACAATCAAGAGCAACAACTTACAAAATTTACATGCACTTAGTGAGGAAGACCGAAGTTTCGTCACTGCCGGACAGCAGCAGAATAGCTTTCACGTTGGCTTGTGTTCTACGTCATCGCTTTTTGAGAAATACACACGAATTACCCAATTACCAAATACGGTATGTTGCACGGAGAGGTCTTATTTCTTATTCTTTAAAACAAATAGATATATATAATGATAAATATCTATTTAATAAACAGAATCAAACAAACTGTGATTTAATGAAGCTGCAGTGAACCCCGCTTCGTAACTGACATGCACGGTCAAAGGGAGCGTATCGTCTGACGTGCCTTTGTCCAGTTCCCTCCCCGAGACCAAAGAGGTGTAGTGGATGGAAGTGTTTGAAACCACAGTGTCAAAACTCTGAGTGTGTGTGTGTGTGTGTCCGAGTCTGTGCGTGTGTGTGTGTGTGTGTGGTGTGTGTGTGTGTGTGTTTGATTGATGCATGACTGAATTACACAAGAAACAAAGATGTCGAGCGCTTGAAGGCAGCTTTCAATGGGCTTCACCCATTAATATTTTAGGCTCCATGTTGGTGCACTGATAAATGGTTCCTGGCCGAGGATACATAGGTGTTGTATAAGCATCAATATCAAAATACTGCCCCAGGCGACATAGTTATTCACAGGTATTTCGTAAGTGCAGATTTTGCGCTTCAGTTGTAATTCTGCGACACTGACGATGAAAGAAGAAATTTTACACTGACTCAGTATTTCTTCCCGGGGTCAAGAGCCTCAAATGTTTTCTTCAGAAATGCCATCAAAACAATACAAATATAGAATGACAGAGTCAAACGAAATCAAGTAAATAATTATCCCTTTCTTTTTTTCGGTTCCAGAGACCGTGAACTACTTTAATGTCCATCAACCGCTTCATCACGACAGGAACTTTTTCGTTCCAGGCCGCGTCTCTTCACATAACCAAGTTCTCTCCCCGGAATTTATATCTTTTTATGCACTGAAAATTCGAAACAATTTCGTAGGTAATATAGATATAAGTAATACCCTCTGTACTGGCTGTCAGTTGTGGAAATAACTGAATGAAAATCTGTAGGTTTAGGAAATTCCACTTTCTTGCATGCATGGCTTGTTCATGTTTTCGTTTTCCTTAATAGGTATCAGTTCTACATTGTTCTTTTTGTTTCTCAGTAGGGGCCGGAGGCTTATGGAATAAAATTTTGTTCTTGTTCTTGTTCAGGTCCTCTCCCCCTCCCACATCACCTTCAGTTCCCCTTCCGTATTTCAGCTCCCAATCCACCGGCAACCCCGTATTCACACAATCCACGCTATCAGTGGAAATTGTTATGGTCGAATGACAAGAACTAAGTCACACACACACACACCGGCACATACACACACACACCGGCACACACACACACACACACACACACACACACACACACACACACACACACACACACACACACACACACACACACACACACACACCGTGGCACACACACCGTGGCACACCGTGACACACACACACACACACACACACACACACACTACACACACCGCACGCGCCGCACACACACACACACACACACACACACACACACACACACACACACACACACACACACACATTTGGGTGGTAAGACTTTGACGAGGGATGATGAAGTCTGACCACCGAAGCGACACTGCATTCCCATTTCTCCAGCCGGAGCAGGAACTGAAGGATGAGCGAGTTGGGGGAGAAAGGGGGACTGAGACAACGGCCATGTTCATGTAGCGAAGAAAAGGTTTTGTCTTACGGTCTGTAGACTTCATCAGGAAGAATCAGGATGTAGTCGAATGCCTTCAACAGACCATGATGTAACTTTTCTTTCCCGATCCTCGTTTGCTCTAAAACCGAAATGTAAAGTTCTGATGCCGACGGATGGAGATACTGGCGTGTCTTTCGTTTTATTCACAGCCATTA
>NC_134879.1:10599809-10604809 GCF_041734735.1 Babylonia areolata
GGTGAAGGTGGTGGTAACGACGACGACGACTATGATAATGACGCACTGTTCCCATTCGATTTTTTTTTTTTTTTTAATGGAAAAGAAGTTTTAACGATACAGTGTCACAACCATCAGTGAAAATGATCAGTGGGTCAGCAGGACTGTCATGTTGTCCATACCGTCCGGTCTCGTGGAAAAAAAGCAAAACAACAACGTCGTCAACATATTATTTACACTGCTCTGCACGGCTATTAGATATTGAATTAGGTCTTCCTTATGCCAGACGATACTGACAGTCATTAAATGAATTAGATAAATGAGGATTCATCAAATCTCTCTCTGTCTCTCTCTGTCTCTGTCTCTCTCCCTCTCTCTCAGTTAGGGGATGTTGGCCTGTATTCATTAAATTTCCGAGTTCCGAGTTCTCTCTCTGTAATTTGATTTGTCGGGATCGGACTTGGGAGGAAAGGTCTCAGTATATGACACTCATTACAATCATTTGCGAATCTGTATGCATGGATTAGTTACTTACATCACGAGGGAAAACTACTGATAGGGTACAAAACTGCATTCCGCCATACGTACGAAAAACTACATGAGCTGAGAACAGTTTGGATGGTAAAGATATTGAAAAATAACTTCATTATCAATAAAGAAATTCTGTGTTTTATTCCTGGAAAAGAGATCTTCAAAACATATCGACCGTGTGTAGATTCTACGCAGTCACTGGTATGGTAAACTGATTAAAACTCAGCATCCAAATGATTCCTATTTGGTATAAAGTGTTCAATGTCCTACTAGATCTGTTTATGTAATTATCATAGGCTGTCTTCATCTCGGGCTTAGAGTCAGCCCTGTTGTACACCTATTAGCTATCACGAACAAGTATCCCAGTACAATCTCCTTGACTTTAATCATGGCCTGGTTTCAGTGCAGGCGAACCAGTTTCTGATATTTGGTTACTGGTCCATAAATGAATCAATCATTGCGGCGGTCAGACAACGCAAGTGGAAGAGGTGTGGAACTAAAGTCCATCCTTGCCAGGCACCCTTTTAGAGCATAAATGCTGTTCACCTCATCACAGTGTAAAATGTGTCATTAGTTCAAGAAACTTTCTTGAACTTTACAAAACGCGCCTATGTTGTCGTAATCTTAGAGAGACTCTGTCATAAACTTCTGCAAGGTCAACTAATTTTTTGTTCAATGTGTAGGCTGCACGCGCTTGTGCTCACTCATAAATGCGCGCACGTATACATACACACACAGACGGTTTGTCAGCAGCTAACGTTTCAACAATTTCTCTAAAAGAAATCATGTTCTTGTATCTTGTTTTCTTGTATATAATAAAATACAGACACACACAGACACACAGACACACACACACACACACACACACACACACACACACACACACACACACACACACACACACACACACACACACACACACACACACGTAGCTGCGTGGACAGACTCGTTGGCTGTCATCCCGTTGCCCGTGCGGGGAAAGTAGTAGCCGTCCACGCATTCACAGTTGTAGGCGCTTCGCCTGAAGCCCTGGTTGGGGATGGGTACACACTGAAAAAAACGCGTGTTGATATTAGCGTGTCCCACGATACAATATAAATCGATGCGATACGACATGATGCGCAAAGCAACGCAACACAGTTCAATACAACCCAGTACAATACCTGACAATATTGTTCTTCGCCCAGCCGACTGTTCAGGGCCACATCAGGGCTGAAAACTCCTTCACTCAATCAGTTATGCCCATCACTCCCCCCGGAGCATAGGCCGCTCACAACAGTCCGCCAGAGTCCTCTGTCCTGGGCTGCCCTTTCTAATTGTCTCCAGGTGTGCCCCATCTTCTTGGTGTCTGCCTCGAGGTCACGTCGCCAGGTGTTTCTTGGCCTTCCTCTCTTCCGTTTGCCCTGGGGATTCCATTTCAGTGCCTGCCTGGTGATGTTACTGTCTGGCTTCCTCAGGGTGTGCCCGATCCATCTCCATCTTCTGCGCTGAATCTCGTCTTCGGCTGGCAGCTCCTTCACCTCCCCTATAGTCTTCAACATTCGAAAACAAATTAAAAAAGCAAAAAGAGAAAAACTTCAAAGATAACACCAGTCATACCACCGATGCCGTGTGTGTGTGTGTGTGTGTGTGTGTGTGTGTGTGTGTGTGTGTGTGTGTGTGTGTGTGTGTGACCATCTTACGACTCTTCCCTCTTCCTCCCTTCCTTCCCCTTTTTAAGAAAGGTATATAGATATAAGCAGCCATGAAAAAATCATTTTCACATTGACTGAAGAGTTGTTTGCCTGCGCTTGTTTTCCTCCACCATCTTGTCCTCTCTTTCTCTCAATACATATGCATGGGTAAAAAAAAAAAAAAAAATTAAAAAGCTACACGGAAAACACAATCATTTTCTGGACGTTAAAAAGTAGAACTCATTAAAGGCATCCAATCATCAAGTCCATCGAGAAAGACATAAAAAAGATACGTACGTAATAAACATTTTTGTTTAGGTTATTGTTGTTTGTTTGTTTTTGTTTTTCGTCCGTTTGTGTGTTTTTTTTCCCCATCGTCACACGGTGGTGTAAGGACATATGTGTGTTTTTTCTCTTTCTTTTCTTCTTCCTCTCCTTCTTCTTCTTCTGATCGCTGTTGTCCATGGGCTTAATTAGTGGCTGCTGTTATGTCTCTTTAGCTGTATGCTGTACACTTGTTTAAGTTGTTGTGTGTATGTGTGTACCTTTTCTTTCACGGAAATATAACCACCCGGGCGAGACGGGAAGAAAGAGAAAAATCAGGACGATGGGTCCAGTGAGCTAAAACAAAACGGAAAGGAGGGAAAGGCCAGGGAGGAAAAAGAAAAAAACCCGAAGAGATGACAGAAAGGAAAGACAAAAGGCGGAAAAGAGGACGGTAATTATCTGAAAGCCTCCGTGGCCCCCGCGGGAAGCAAAGGAGTGAAGGTGAAAACACGTCTGACGTTCTTTGTTCTCACAAAGAGGGTGGAGGTGAAAACATGTCTGACGTTCCTTGTTCTCACAAAGGAGTGGAGGTGAAAGCATGTCTGACGTTCTTTGTTCTCACAAAAGGGGTGGAGGTGAAAACACGTCTGACGTTCTTTGTTCTCACAAAAGGGGTGGATGTGAAAACATGTCTGACGTTCCTTGTTCTCACAAAAGGGGTGGAGGTGGAAACACGTCTGATGTTCTTTGTTCTCACAAAGGAGTGAAGGTGAAAACACGTCTGACGTTCTTTGTTCTCACAAAGAGGGTGGAGGTGAAAACATGTCTGACGTTCCTTTGTTCTCACAAAGGGGTGGAGGTGAAAACATGTCTGACGTTCTTTGTTCTCACAAAAGGGGTGGAGGTGAAAACATGTCTGACGTTCCTTGTTCTCACAAAGGGGTGGAGGTGAAAATATGTCTGACGTTCTTTGTTCTCACAAAGGGGTGGAGGTGAAAGCATGTCTGATGTTCTTTGTTCTCACAAAGGGGTGGAGGTGAAAACATGTCTGACGTTCCTTTGTTTTCATAAAGGAGTGGAGGTGAAAACATATCTGACGTTCTTTGTTTTCATAAAGGAGTGGAGGTGAAAACACGTCTGACGTTCCTTGTTCTCACAAAGGGCTGGAGGTGAAAACATGTCTGACGTTGCTTGTTCTCACAAAGGGGTGGAGGTGAAAACATGTGTGACGTTCTTTGTTCTCACAAAGGAGTGGAGGTGAAAACATGTCTGACGTTCTTTGTTCTCACAAAGGGGTGGAAGTGAAAACATGTCTGACCTTCTTTGTTCTCACAAAGGGGGTGGAGGTGAAAATATGTCTGACGTTCTTTGTTCTCACAAAAGAGTGGAGGTGAAAACATGTCTGACGTTCTTTGTTCTCACAAAGGGGTGGAGGTGAAAACATGTCTGACGTTCTTTGTTCTCACAAAAGGGGTGGAGGTGAAAACATGTCTGACGTTCCTTTGTTCTCACAAAGGAGTGGAGGTGAAAACATGTCTGACGTTCTTTGTTCTCACAAAGGAGTGGAGGTGAAAACATGTCTGACGTTCTTTGTTCTCACAAAGGAGTGGAGGTGAAAACATGTCTGACGTTCCTTGTTCTCACAAAGGGGGTGGAGGTGAAAACATGTCTGACGTTCTTTGTTCTCACAAAGGAGTGGAGGTGAAAACATGTCTGACGTTCCTTGTTCTCACAAAGGGGTGGAGGTGAAAGCATGTCTGACGTTCTTTGTTCTCACAAAGGAGTGGAGGTGAAAACATGTCTGACGTTCTTTGTTCTCAGAAAGGGGTGGAGGTGAAAACATGTCTGACGTTCTTTGTTCTCACAAAGGGGTGGAGGTGAAAGCATGTCTGACGTTATTTGTTCTCACAAAGGAGTGGAGGTGAAAACATGTCTGACGTTCCTTGTTCTCACAAAGGGGTGGAGGTGAAAGCATGTCTGACGTTCTTTGTTCTCACAAAGGAGTGGAGGTGAAAACATGTCTGACGTTCTTTGTTCTCAGAAAGGGGTGGAGGTGAAAACATGTCTGACGTTCTTTGTTCTCACAAAGGGGTGGAGGTGAAAGCATGTCTGACGTTCTTTGTTCTCACAAAGGAGTGGAGGTGAAAACATGTCTGACGTTCTTTGTTCTCAGAAAGGGGTGGAGGTGAAAACATGTCTGACGTTCTTTGTTCTCACAAAGGAGTGGAGGTGAAAACATGTCTGACGTTCTTTGTTCTCAGAAAGCGGTGGAGGTGGAGGTGAAAACGTGTCTGACGTTCTTTGTTCTCACAAAGGAGTGGAGGTGAAAACATGTCTGACGTTCATTGTTCTCACAAAGGGGTGGAGGTGAAAACATGTCTGACGTTCTTTGTTCTCACAAAGGAGTGGAGGTGAAAAGATGTCTGACGTTCCTTGTTCTCACAAAGGGGTAGAGGTGAAAGCATGTCTGACGTTCTTTGTTCTCACAAAGGAGTGGAGGTGAAAACATGTCTGACGTTCCTTGTTCTAACAAAGGGGAAGAGGTGAAAG
>NC_134879.1:10607309-10609809 GCF_041734735.1 Babylonia areolata
TGTGTGTGACAGATTTGCAACCTCGGCAGGAAAGATGAATTGCATTTCTTGTTATGTTGCCCTGCCTTGAGTGACCTCAGACAAAGATTAATTCATCCTAAATATTATACAGATCTCTGTGGTTTTAACGTCGTCAAAACACGAGCTTACTCAACAAAACGTGGCTATATATTTATATGAAGTATTGCAGAGACTTCGATCAGTTACCTCTTGAATGTTGTTAGATATTGTATCAGCTACTTTTGGTTGACTTGTGATGTCGGTTCATTTTGTCATGTCATTTTCCTTATTTATTTTCACTGATTGTATGACCCCCTTCGGTAAGAGGCTTTGACCTTTATCTGAATAAAAAATCGTTATCGTTATCTCTCAGAGAATGTATGTGATTGTGAGCGCATATGTGTGTGTGTGTGTGTGTGTGTGTGTGTGTGTGTGTATGACATATGTATATATATATATATATATATATATGTGTGTGTGTGTGTGTGTGTGTTGTGTGTGTGTGTGTGTTGTTGTTTTTTTTGGCTGCCCCATCATCTGCGCCGTTTCAGTGGCATTACTCCCACGCCGCTCATTTAGATTCCCCCATACACGGCCACACCCGGGTTCGTCCGTCGCAGTTCCAGCGTCGGCAGTCCACAGGGAACCATCGATGTTAGGTCGCCCGGAGGCCACACACCAGAGGAGACCCTGCACTGCTGCTGAGTCACTTCAGTGGTGTTCAGTGGTGCCTGTTCTGTTTTAACGTACTTAGGACACCACTTACTAAGCCCCCTACTAAAGACAATAATGGCTTAATCGCGGAGCCAGACTGAGTGAGCGTCTCTCCCAGAGTGGAGACCGCCACCACGTCCCTCAAACAACAGCCCCCCATGAATCCGCCGACACTGACGACATTGACAGGACTCACCCCAAGCACGGAAGTGGAGGGGTATCGAAACTGAGGTCACCATGAGAGCAGGGCATGAAAGGCCACAGACTTTGAGACTATATTGTTTTACATTGATGACGATGAAGGAGGAGGAGGATGACGATGATGATGACGATGTTGCTATAGAGGTCCATTTTGGTTTGGGACTGCGTGACAAGGCTGTACTCTACGCTTCCTGTCACAATGATATCCCGGCGTTAACCAGGCCCGAGAGATACAGACACTTGCAGTGTTGGTCAGGTAATTAGAGCAACACACCTAAAGACGCATCCTTGAAGTGGATGACACTCGACTGTGTGGTCCCAGTCTCCCCATTTAAGCCCACAGCACACTCAACTCTGGGTAGGAGCCGGCCACGGGCCGAAAAACCCACCTCCGCTGGGATTCGAACCCGCGTCCTCCCAGCCGTCAGTCCGCGACGCTAACCACTTCGCCACGGCGGCTGGTATGTGTGTGTGTGTGTGTTTGTGTGTGTGTGTGTGTGAGTGTGCGCGCATAATTTAGAAAACTAGAATACATGAACAATAGTGCACTCTACTGCACTCACGCATAGTCAGTAATAGAGATAACTGTTCAACTGACTTCAACATATCAACAGATTTAGACCGTGTAGGAGATGCAGTGGGGAAGAATTCTAGACAGTAGACGCTAATTGATACTGGAAAGCTTCAGTGGACATTTTTTCGAACTCTTACGTGCGGGCCTGTTGGTGCAGAAACAGCTTCGTTTGCTTACCCCTTCAGCAGATCAAACATGCACGTTAAAGATCCCGAAATCCATATTTACGTATTATCAACAGTTTGGCGGGTTATGAAAACTTCCCAATGTAAACCAACCACTACAAGGCTTATCAGCACGTTGATGTTTGTTATATGATATGAATAAACGATAAAGATGATGACGATGATAATCATGTTCATGACGACAATAACGACGGAGATAATGGTGATGATGATGATGATAAAGATAATGATGATAATGACTACGAAGAAGAAGACGACAACGACGACGACGGCGAAGAAGAAGATAGTGATGATGACGACGACGATGACATTGACAGGACTCACCCCAAGCATGGAAGCGGAGGGGTTGGGGGTGGTGGAAACTGAGGTCACCATGAGAGCAGGGCATGGAAGGCCACCGGCATGACTTGGGACAACTTTGTTCATTGATGAAGGAGGAGGATAACGATGTTGCTATGGACGTCCATTTTAGGTTTGGAACTACGTGACAAGGCTGTACTCTACGCTCCCTGTCATAATGATATCCCGGTGTTAACCAGGCCAGAGAGATACAGACCCTAGACACCTGCAGTGTTGGTCAGGAAATTAGAGTAACACACCCAAAGACGCATCCGTGAAGTGGATGATACTCGACTGTGTGGTGCCAGTCTCCCCACTGAAACCCACAGCACTGTCTGTAAACTGCCGGCGGGGGCTGGCCGTGTGACGAAAAAAAACCCAAAAAACCCCACCTCCGCTGGGAATCGAACCCACATCGTCCCAACCATCAGTCCGTAATGCTGACCACTTCGAAATGGCGGCTGACATTTGGTCAAGGACTATATAT
>NC_134879.1:10617309-10669809 GCF_041734735.1 Babylonia areolata
GAAATAATTATATCCTCTCGCTCTCTCGTGCTCTGTGTGTGTGTGTGTGTGTGTGTGTGTGTGTGTGTGTGTGTGTGTGTGTGTGTGTGTGTGTGTGTGTGTGTGTGTGTGTGTGAACAATAGATTCAATGCAAGTGCATATATGCTCACTTCGTTAAAGGCGAACTTTGAGCCGGATTCTGATTCACTCACTGAATTTTTTGCCAGTGATTCTCATTTCACACACACGCACACGTGCACCAGTTAACCTAATGCGCAACTAGCAGGTGTGTGTGTGTGTGTGTGTGTGTGTGTGTGTGTGTCTGTGTGTGTCTGTGTGTGTGTGTGTCTGTGTGTGTCTGTGTCTGTTTCTGTGTGCGTGACAGACAGACAAGGGGGATGAGAGGGAGGGAGAGACGCACATTGTTATTTGAAACACATGCCTCCTGTGTATCTTACATGTTGTTGTTTTTCTAATTGTATCTTATTGTGGGTTTTTTTGTTTTGTTTTTGTTTTAGCTTTTTTTTTTACCTTTTTTTTCGTTTTATGTCAATGTTTTATACAAATCTAGGATAGGCTGTGAAGGCCTGACCAGTGTTGGATTGGTACACACGTCAGGCATCTGCTCCTTTCTGTTAGTTTTATTTTTTGATGATTTTTAGAGAGGATATATGGTTCGGGCACAATAGCCGAGTGGGTAATATTCCAATATTCCTTGTGACCCCGGTACAATTGGTAATAAAGACATATTCTATTCTATTCTATTCTATTCTATTCTATTCTATTCTATTCTAATGCATGGACTTTCAGTTTGAGGGTCTCGGGTTCAAATCTCGGTGACGGCGCCTGGTGGGTAAAAGGTGGAGATTTTTCCCAGGTCAATATATGTACAGATCTGCTTGTGTTTGAACTCCCTTCGTGTGTATACGCATACAGTTGATCAAATACGCACGTTAAAGATCCTGTAACACATGTCAGCAATCGGTGGGTAATGGAAACAAGAGCACACCCAGCATGTACACCCCCGAAAACGGAGTATGGCTGCTACATGGCGGGGGTAATTGAGTAAAACTGTTACACACGTAAAATGTTACGCGTCTGTCTGAGTGTGTATGTGTCCGTGCCTGAAATCTGATTGAATGACACCGGAAACAAATGATGAGTGCCCCAATGGCAGCCATCAGTTGACTCTACCCAGGTAAGTAGTCTGTTGTGGAAATGATTCCAAGTAGTTTGTAAAGCGCTTAGAGCTTGGTCTTCGACCGAGGATAGGTCCAATATATGTATCCATATCATTCATATCATTCATTCATAAACCAGTTTCTGCTCAACTGACAGCGGGTGGAAACAAAGGAGAGAACTCTGAGTAGTCTGTCTGTCTGTCTGTCTGTCCGTCTGTCTGTCTGTCTGTCTGTCGCTGTAGTACATTGGAGTCACTGCTTTTCGTAATGCGGCAAACAACACTGAATACTAGCAGTGACTCTTTTTTTTTCCCCCCCCCCTGAACATTGAAGTGGTCTGGGTGATTGTCATTGGGATGAGATGATAAACCAGGACCCGTGTGCAGCATGTGCTTTGTGCATGTGCATGTGGTAAGACAACAGCATGTGCTTTGTGCATGTGGTAAGACAACAGCATGTGCTTTGTGCATGTGCATATAGTAAGACAACAGCGTGTGCTTTGTGCATGTGCATGTAGTAAGACAACAGCGTGTGCTTTGTGCATGTGCATGTAGTAAGACAACAGCATGTGCTTTGTGCATGTGCATGTAGTAAGACAACAGCATGTGCTTTGTGCATGTGCATGTAGTAAGACAACAGCATGTGCTTTGTGCATGTAGTAATACAACAGCGTGTGCTTTGTGCATGTGCAAGTAGTAAGACAACAGCATGTGCTTTGTGCATGTAGTAAGACAACAGCATGTGCTTTGCGCACGTTGTAAGACAAACCTAGGACCCGTGTGCAGCATGTGCTTTGTGCACGTTGTAAGACAACAGCGTGGACTGTGTGTGAAGCACGTGCTTTGTGCATGTGCAGTGGTAAGACAACAGTATGTGCTTTGTGCACGTTGTAAGACAACAGCATGTGCTTTGCGCACGTTGTAAGACAAAACCTAGGACCCGTGTGAAGCACGTGCTTTGTGCATGTAGTAAGACAACAGCATGTGCTTTGTGCACGTTGTAAGAAAAACCTAGGGACCCGTGTGCAGCATGTGCTTTGCGCACGTATTTACAGGTAGAAAAGGGAAGAACAAAAATGTGGCGCTGGGCTGTGGTGACGCGCTATCCCCGGGGAAAGCAGACTGAATTCCACACAGGGAAATCTGTTGTGACAAAAAGTGATACAAAACAATGTGATCAAATCGGACTTTTTGACTCACTTGTGTAAACAAAGTGAGTCTATGTTTTAACCCGGTGTTCGGTTGTCTGTGTGTGTGTGTGTGTGTGTGTGTGTGTGTTTGTGTGTGTGTGTGTGTGTGTGTCTGTGTGTGTGTGTGTGTGTCTGTGTGTCCGTGGTAAACTTTAACATTGATATTTTCTCTGCAAATACTTTGTCAGTTGATTGACACAAATTAGGCATAAAAATAGGAAAAATTCAGTTCTTTCCAGTCATCTTGTTTAAAACAATATTGCACCTCTGGGATGGGCACAAAAATTTTTTTTTAATGAAGTCTAATTATATGCAAACTGCATTTACTGTTATATTCATATTTTTTTGTATTCTCTAAACTTGGCACTTTGATCTGATATTCTGACACAACAACAAGGGCAGTCATTAATATCATTTTTTGTTCAAACAGGAACTTCTTTTGCTAAGCATGGAAGTTTTATTTATTTTGCAAACGTTTTGGTGCAGATAGTAAAAAAGGGAAATTACTCTGTAATTAATGCTAGGGGACTTAATTTGCCACAAGTGAGTCTTGAAGGCATTGCCTCTCTTGTTTTTTTTTGGTTTTGTTGTTGTTGTTGTTTTGTTGTTTTTTGTCCTGTAGAGATCTTTACTGGAACGCTGATGTCTTTCTTAGACTCCGAGTTGTTTATCAGTTTGATTTATTTATTGATTTTTCTATCTGACTATTTATTTATTTATTTATTTATTCATTTATTTGTTTGCTACTCCTCTAATTCGCTGCACATTGAACCAGTGGCAGGATTCAGACACCCAGTGCCGAGATGGAACTGGAAGAGAGGGAGTGGTCGATTTTATTTGCTAACTGTTCACCCGGATTATTCATGATTTATTAACATCATTCCACAAGCCTGGGGGCAGGTCTTATATATACTGATTGGTTCGTTTTCCATTGAGGCCTGGAAATGCTGTTGTGTGTGCGCAACTGGCTGGCGGAAGACAACGTCAGTCACTGGCCCTGAATTATAAAAAAGATGTGTATGTATATGTGTGTGTGTGTGTGTGTATAAAAGACCAAGAATGTTTCGGCAAGCAGGGTATTCGCGATGCTAAACTACACGATTGATCCAGTTTAATGTAGAGCAGTCTTGGCGCAGAACAGCTCAGTATCGGACGGCGTACAAGGCTGTGTTTTGGAATGGACGTATTAATTCACAAGTAAGTCAAGACTCTTGAGACAGTTGAGTGTGTGAGTGTCTGCCTATCATGTTCAGCTCTCACAAATTAGTTGTTAACAAACTGTTTACCCATGTTTGTTTGTTTTTATATCCCACTATCATGTTCAGTTCTCACTGTTAGTTGTTAACAAACCGTTTACTCATGTTTGTTTTTATTTCCCAAGGAAACATTTTTTCAGGATGTCTACCTCAAGAATGAACACTCTGAAGTGAACTTTCTATGTTATAATTTTTGTGGTTTGATTAACAGTTTAGATAATGCAAATTTAGTTAATATTGTGTCATGATGTGATTTTGTATTTTTCACAGAAATATTTGTATCTGTACATGAATGGGCTTTAACGTGGATGTACCGTTTTAGCAATAATATCCACATTTCTTACCCTGTGCTTTTCCATTTATAAGACAGAAAAAACTTGTAAAGTGGTTAATAACATTGTAATATATACTCTACATTCCTCTGAAATCGCATTCTTTACGTCATTCGAGACGGGAAGAAATGTTGTGTATGTATCACAAGGTTATCTAGACAAATTTACAATTTTTCCGTCTTCGGAACGAAAATGATTGTCAAGAACAAAGGGGAAGAAATGTGGACTTTGCCGTCTATATCCACATTTCTCCCCCTCCACTCCTGTGTGTGACTGGTAAAGTGAATGTCCCCACCTTGTGAGCACTGCTCATTACGGACTGAGGGGGAAACTTGTGGATTTGGCCCTGGGGACAAATACAGCTTTCTCCGTACGAACGGCGAAAGAGACGTCGTTATCAGCGTTTCACCCCAATTACCACCATCAAAATATTGCAAGCGGAAGGCTCTTGTACTGAAGAGGTGAATTTTGACAAAGAATACCACAATTCTGACGACGGAAGCTAAAGGTTGGGTCATTCAGACACCCACTGGACATCCGAGGGGTCCGTGTAGAGGAGAAGAGAGGACTGGCCGTACTGAGTGAGTTAATGCTGTGAAACAACGATTGACAAAAATGTTCTTACAGGAAAGAGTGAAGGACAGATATAAATTTCATAGTACGTTTAAAGATGATTTTGGAAACTTGGCTTATCGCCTGTTAGTAGCAACTTGAACATATATAATGAAACCCGGTAAATAAACGATGTTCAATGTGTGGACACAGAGTTGAAAACGAACTCTATTAGTCAACAACTTGAAGCAGAAGTTTCGAAAAGATTTCCAAACTGTACCCAATGCACACTTTTAGAAGGGGAAAATTACAATCTTAGTCGCCAAGTTAGAAAATCCATTTTTCATACTGTAAGAAGGAAATAACAAACTAATGCAAATTAATGGATATTATATACCCCCCACCCCCCCCCCCCCCGCCCCCCAAAAAAATGTTTATCGTATTTTCATTGAACATCGAATGTCAATGTCAACAGCAGTTTAGAATGTATGACATGTAGTTAACTGACATCATACTCAAACAATAAGGAAAATGACTTCATAATCAAACAATATGGAAAATGATGAAATTCATTTTCAGTTCAAATATACTGTATACACAGTAATGTAATGACATAACTTGTAAAAATTGGACTAACCGCCTCCCAGGCCCCCTCTCCCCTCCCACCACCTCCCCCACCCCCTTTACCAAATCCCTCGCTCCTTCCCTATTTTGTATGCCTATGGCCAAAGCGCATTATCAAACCGTCTGAATCTGACTCTCTCTCTCTTACCTTGTCTGTCTGCGCGTGTGTAGGTGTTTGTGCGTGTATTCGCAGGTGTGTGGGCACCTGCCCCTCCCCCTCTTTCTCTCTCTCTCTCTCTCTTTCTCTCTCTCTCTCTCCACACACACACACACACACACACACCACACACGCACACACACACACACACACACACACACACACACACACACACACGTATGAAGGCGTACGTTGATACACGATGACACCATACACATAATCAAAAAGGATCCTTGTTTGTTTTAGAACCTGTGTAAAATCCAATTAGCATGTGTGAAACAGTTAATTACATCGAACCAAAATTGCCATATTCTTTTCTTCTCTCTCTCTCTCTCTCTATCTTTGGGGGGCGGATGGGGTGGGGTGCCTAGGGGATGGGCGCGGGGAGGGGAGGGGTGTGTGTGGGGGGGGAGGACGCGGGGAGGGAGAGGTGGGGTGGGGGGCGGGGAGTTGTAGCAACATTCTTTCTGGTGTCATCTGGATATGGATTTGTGCTGGACTTGGCCATGCAGCCATACAGCCATACAGACATACAGCCATGCAGCCATGCTATCATACAGCCATGCAGCCATACAGCCATGCTACCATACAGCCATGCAGCCATACAGCCATGCTACCATACAGCCATGCAGCTATACAGCCATACAGCCATGCTACCATACAGCCATGCAGCTATACAGCCATACAGCCATGCAGCTATACAGCCATGCAGCTATACAGCCATGCAGCTATACAGCCATACAGCCATGCAGCTATACAGCCATGCAGCCATGCTACCATACAGCCATGCAGCTATACAGCCATACAGCCATGCAGCTATACAGCCATGCAGCTATACAGCCATACAGCCATGCAGCTATACAGCCATGCAGCCATGCTACCATACAGCCATGCAGCTATACAGCCATACAGCCATGCTACCATACAGCCATGCAGCTATACAGCCATGCAGCCATACAGCCATGCTACCATACAGCCATGCTACCATACAGCCGTGCTACCATACAGCCGTGCAGCTATACAGCCATGCTACCATACAGCCATACAGCCGTGCTACCATACAGCCGTGCAGCTATACAGCCGTGCTACCATACAGCCATACAGCCGTGCAGCTATACAGCCATACAGTCGTGCTACCATACAGCCGTGCTACCATACAGCCATACAGCCGTGCAGCTATACAGCCATGCAGCCATGCTACCATACAGCCATGCAGCTATGCAGCCATACAGCCACACAGCCATGCAACCATACAGCCATGCAACCATACATCCATGCAGCCATACATCCATGCAGCCATGCAACCATACAACCATACATCCATGCAGCCATACAGTCATGCAACCATACATCCATACAGCCATGCAGCTATACAGCCATGCAGCCGTTCAAGCCATACAGCCGTGCAGCCATACAGCCATGCAGCCATACAACCATGCAGCCATACAGCCATGCAGCCACACAGCCATACAGCCATACAGCCATACAGCCATGCAGCCATACAGCCATACAGCCATACAGCCATGCAGCCATACAGCCATGCAGCCACACAGCCATACAACCATACAGCCATACAGCCATACAGCCATGCAGCCACACAGCCACACAGCCATACAGCCATACAGCCATGCAGCCACACAGCCACACAGCCATGCAGCCATACAGCCATGCAGCCATACAGCCACACAGCCATACAGCCATACAGCCATACAGCCATACAGCCATGCAACCATACAGCAATACAGCTATGCAGCCATACAGCCACACAGCCACACAGCCATACAGCCACACAGCCATACAGCCATACAGCCACGCAGCCATACAGCCATGCAGCCATACAACCATACAGCCATACAGCCATGCAGCCATGCAGCCACACAGCCATGCAGCCATACAGCCATGCAACCATACAGCCATGCAGCCATACAGCCATACAGCCATGCAGCCATACAGCAGGCCGTCATTTGTGGCCAGCGACCAGAAGCCAGGAAGCATTGTCCGCGACAGGTGCAGTAAATGATGTGGTTTGGCTCTATGGCAAACCGAGGTCAGGCATGGAACCGGAGTACTCTTTTTGACTCACTTGTGTAAACAAAGTGAGTCTATGTTTTAACCCGGTGTTCGGTTATCTCTGTGTGTGTGTGTGTGTGTGTGTGTGTGTGTGTGTGTGTGTGTGTGAGTGTCTGTGTGTCCGTGGTAAACTTTAACATTGACATTTTCTCTGCAAATACTTTGTCAGTTGACACCAAATTAGGCATAAAAATAGGAAAAATTCAGTTCTTTCCAGTCATCTTGTTTAAAACAACATTGCACCTCTGGGATGGGCACAAAAAAAATAAATAATGAAGCCTAATTATATGCAAACTGCATTTACTGTTATATTTATAGAGAGAATGTGTGTGTGTGTGTGTGTGTGTGTGTGTGTGTGTGTGTGTGTGTGTGTGTGTGTGTGTGTGTGTGTTTCTTTTTTTTCTGCCTGTGAGTGTATTTCTTTTCCAAGTTGGATGATTTTTCTATAGAAATTTGGCATGATCAACCCTTTTGTTGACACGTGTTCTTTTACGTGCGGTAAGTACATGCTACACACGGGACCTCGGTTTAACGTCTCATCCGAATGACTAGCGTCGAAGCCACCACTGAGTGTCTAGTGGAGGGGGTCGGGGGGGGGGGGTCAAGGGGGGGGGGGCGATACTGGCGAGTGTGGGACTCGGTCCCATGCTCTCTGGCTTCCTGGCTGGTCGCGTTTCCACTGAGCTACCAATCCACCTTAGTAACACCTGTTTCGAAACAAGTCATTACATGTTTTGGTAGTATCCGGTGTGATCATGTCGAGTGGTAAACCATTGGATGTGTTGTGTGAGGAGCGGGGATGTCTGAAGGGGTGATGATGATGGAGTCTCCCGTCGGACCGACGGATGAGTAGGCAGGCAGGCTTATCTGTCGGTGTGTGTCCTCATATGGGAGAAGAGGCCGATTCTGGATGCGCAGCACTTCCCACAGGTGTTGCAAGGGAAAACGTAGCCTGGTTGCCTGACCAGCACAGGTGACTTTTTTTTTTTTTTTTTTTTTTTTAGTGAGGAGGAGTTGTGCAGTCCCTTCCCCACTCTCTCGCCTACCGACGCTCACAGTCCCACAGGTGCAGATACTGCCACGTGTCGGACGGCCTCGGCAGGTGCAGGTTTTTTCTTCGGAGCTCCGTCTCCTAGGGGGACTTCCAGCCAAGGATAAGAGCTCCCCCTGCCCTTTGGTCATCCTCCTTCGCCTTCACAGCCGTTGGGAAAGGTTTCCTCCTCCGCCTGGTCCGTCGTTGGGAGACTTCACATGCGGCAGGTAGTACTGGGTTACATGGTACCAGTAGCAAGGGCTATGCCCCTGACCTGACCATGGGTTGGATACATGAGAAAGGGTCGGGGCTGGGTCAGGTATGGTACAGATTGTTGTGACTAAGTTACAAAGAATCCTGTTGGTGAGGAACATTCATTCATGGGTCCACTTTGCAAATACACTGCATGATTATATCATGTGTTTGTGTTAAATCTTCCTGACAAGACACCCGCCTTATTCAACACCCACTTTATTAAACATGCACTGCACAATGTTTTTGTGATTTTTTTTTAAGTATCAAGAACTTTTGAATGGTTCCTTTAGCTCTTTCATTGTTTATTTATTTAATCTTTTATTTATTTTTCACATCAATCATAATCGAAATCTTTTATCATCGATTGGAACTTATACCGTTCCTGGCAATGGGCTGGAGAAATACACAACAAGTGGAGTGATGGCCTAGAGGTAACGCGTCCGCCTAGGAAGCGAGAGAATCTGAGGGCGCTGGTTCGAATCACGGCTCAGCCGCCGATATTTTCTCCCCCTCCACTAGACCTTGAGTGGTGGTCTGGACGCTAGTCATTCGGATGAGACGATAAACCGAGGTCCCGTGTGCAGCATGCACTTAGCGCACGTAAAAGAACCCACGGCAACAAAAGGGTTGTTCCTGGCAAAATTCTGTAGAAAAATCCACTTCGACAGGAAAAACAAATAAAACTGCACGCAGGAAAAAATACAAAAAAATGGGTGGCGCTGTAGTGTAGCGACGCGCTCTCCCTAGGGAGAGCAGCCCGAATTTCACACAGAAAAATCTGTTGTGATAAAAAGGAATACAAAATACAAAAATACAAAATACAAACCCAATGTCTTGGATGGTTGGGGTTTTTGTTTTTGTTTTTTGGGTGTGTTTTTTTTAAAGTGCCAGTGAAAATCTTTCTGTTGTGATAAAAAAACAAAACAAAATCAAAAGACACTTCAAACGGCATCAAGAAAGCGCACTTTAAAAAAAAAATGAATGACACAATTAAAGTTGGTGAAGCAGACTTGACACCACCAATCGAAACCTCAACACGAGTAGCTAACAGTGAACGATTGACAGCACTGGAGAAGAGTGCGTTTAAAAACAAGTCGCCTTTTTTTCCTTTTGCACGGGCATCATTGTAGGCCTGAAGAATGTGGTGGCCCAGACAGCCATCATTTGTGGCCAGCAATCAGGGGCCAGGAAGCATTAGCCGGGACAGGTGCAGCGAATAATGTGCTTGTTGTTCCGGCACACCGAGGCCAGAGGAGAAGCCGGAGAGGATTACGTTGCACTGCCTGTCCCCTCTAATTGGGAAAAAGAAAATCTGGACGTGGGAGGCTCCGGAAAGGATTTAGACTTTTGAGATCGATAAGTATGACAAATGCACTGCGTTGCGCATTGTGCAGTGTGTGTGTGTGTGTGTGTGTGTGTGTGTGTGTGCGCGCGCGCGCGCGCGCGCGCGTGCGGCCTTTTATGTGCATGTGTGTGTACGCGTTGAATGCCGTGAATTGGTTGTGCAGTTTGCGTCCACGCTGTTTTTGTTCTTGAGGTGTCTGTGTGTGTGTGTGGTAGACATATATGTTAGTAGACAGCTGGATAAACAGACGTAAAAACAGACATGTAAGTGGGCAACAATAAGAAGGAAAAGAAGGGGAAGGCAGAGAGAGTGGGAGAGACAGAGAGAGGGGGGAGACAGGCAGACAGACAGACAGAACGAAAGGACTGAAAATGTGTGTAAAGAGATTAAGGTGATCAGCAATAAATTACATACAGGGTTTTTCTCTGTCCAGCCCTGACGAAAGGGAAAGATAGATAGATCAATACAGACAGACAGACAGACAGACATATAGAGTGCAAAGCGATCCTCGTGTGTCGAAAATCGGGCCTCAGATCGAGTGTGCAGATTGACCGTGAAGTATGGGAAGTATAATTAACAAATAGTACAGAGTGGTAACTCTCTCCATTACACAAGGTACACAACTTCAAGTCAGTGATGCTTACGCTACCGATTCAGCTAGCACACAGGTAAATAAAAAGTACATTGGAACAAACCCAGATGTGTTAATTTCCAGTTGATAAACCACCGAGGCAACCATGTGTTTGTTCTGTATTGTCCATGTGTTCTGTGTGGCTTATTCAGGATTAAAGAGGCTATGCCAGTCTTGAATAAAAAGCTAATTTGCGTTTACACATCTCTTCTGTCTTTGCTGCTGAGTGCACATGTCAAATGATTGGTATAAGGACAGGCCCGGCGCTTCCTTTTTTTTGAGGAAGTGTTTGGGTTTGTTCCAATGTACCTTTTATTTACCTGTGTGCTAGCTGACATGAAGTTGTGTACCTTGTGTAATGGAGAGAGTTACCACACATTTTATGGGAAGTATAGTGTGGGTTGTTTTTTTAGCTTTTGCATGCCCGTGTTTGGTGCATCATATCGACCAGCGTCTTTTCCGTGTCTTCCTTTAAAAAAAAAAAACAAAAAAAACCGAACAGCTGCTGGATGTCCGTGTCTCTGATTCCAGTGATGTTCGGAGTGGATGTGCTGTCTGTGCGCGGACGGCATTGATCCAAGTGGTCAATGCTCGTGGAGTGCAACAGCGGGTAGCGGTCACAGTGTCCTGCTCTCTGATGGGATGCACATGCCGAAGACACGCTGAAATGTTTACATGGAATCTGCCTGGTGTACAGGCCAGTGCTCTGCCTCGTCCTTCCTTTGAGTTCGTGGTACCTGTCCTGAAATTAATGTGTCTTTGATTGAAAGTATGTTTCACCTTGTGGTCGTATTACACGATATATATATATATATATATATATTTGTATTTTGTATTTTGTATTTCTTTTTATCACAACAGATTTCTCTGTGTGAAATTCGGGCTGCTCTCCACAGGGAGAGCGCGTCGCTATACTACAGCGCCACCCTTTTTTTTCTTTTTTTTTTTCTTTTTTTTCTTTCTTTTCTTTTTTTGGGGGGTATTTTTCCTGCGTGCAGTTTTATTTGTTTTTCCTATTGACGTGGATTTTTCTACAGAATTTTGCCTGGTGCACACGGGACCTCGGTTTATCGTCTACTCCGAATGACTAGCGTCCAGACCACCACTCAAGGTCTAGTGGAGGGGGAGAAAATATCGGCGGCTGAGCCGTGATTCGAACCAGCGCGCTCAGATTCTCTCGCTTCCTAGGCGGACGCGTTACCTCTAGGCCATATATATATATATATATATATATATATATAGAGAGAGAGAGAGAGAGAGAGAGAGAGAGAGAGAGAGAGAGAGAATCAAAGATATTTATTCAGAGGCCTACTAGCAGCAAGTATCGTATTAATCCATAAACATGAGCTGAAATTGATATATAAATAACATTATCATGCGAAATAGCCTGTTGGACTGGGGTGCCATGTGAAAGATTACAACTGGTAAACTTGTAATACGGAGCAAAGCGACATCTAACGTGATTAGTTCAGCTGTCAATGTTGAATGCCCATGTCAGTGATGTTACGAATGGTGCACTTCCGTTAAAGAAATACTTACATCCACAACTTTTGAGATAATTTTTTTCTTCTTCTGCGTTCAACTCCGATGTTCACTTGTATGAACGAGTGGGCGTTTACTTGTATGACCGTTTTTACCCCGCCATGTAAGCAGCCATAATCCGTTTTCGGGGGTGTGCATGCTTGGTGCGTTCTTCTTTTAATAATAATAATAATGGATACTTATGTAGCACACTATCCAGAAATCTGCTCTAGGTGCTTTACAAAAACGCTTTTGTTAACATAAAACATTACATCTATGTTACATACACACACCAAAATGTGACTACACACACACACACACACACGCACACACACACACACACACACACACACACACTGCATACATATATTTTAACATACATGCGTATCTAACAGCTACCCTAACACATACGCACACATAAGCAGGCACAAACTTACATAAACACATGCACACACAATACACATTCATATACATGCATGTAGTTATGTACACATACATATGTATACACACATAGTCAAGCACAGCTAACGCAAAGGAAGTGGACCTGCCACAATTGAACTTATTGCTGATGGAAAAGGTGAGTTTTGAGACGAGATTTAAAAGATGCGAGGGAATCATAATAACGGACGTTATGAGGGAGCTTGTTCCACGTCTTTATCGATTGAAAAGAAAACGATCTGTGTCCATAGGTCTTACTTCTGACGTGAGGTATCCTGAGGAGTCGAGTGTCAGAGGAAGAACGGAGCTGGCGAGACGGGGTATAGATATGGATGAGTTCAGAAAGATACTTGGGGCCAGATCCATTGACTGCAGAAAAGGTCAGAGTGGATAGGTTATAGTCTGTTCGATCAGAAACAGGCACCCAGTGGAGAGACTGAAGGAGAGGAGAAACATGGTCAAATTTAGAAGCTCTGCAAATGAGTCTGGCAAATGATCGAACGCCGACATGGAGTACAGAATCTTAAACGTACGCATTGATATTCTGCGTGCGTATACACACGAAGAGGGTTGAGGCACAAGCAGGTTTGCACATTTGTAGACCCGGAAGATCGGAAAAAGCATTACCAGCTCTACCCTAACATGTGCGCCTAAATGTGTGATCTGGCAATTGTAACAACAGATAAAGGCTTACATCAAATTGGTTTGTTTAAAATCACAGTTTGGAAAAAGGAAAAGTGTAGTGTATGACTATGAGATTATATTTTTTCGCAGCTTCATAGAAGTTTGTGTGATTGAAGTCGTACACATCAGAGGCAGGCTATACGTTACCAGTGTTAATAGATATATTCTTTACTGTGTCTCTTTGACAAAACTATTAGTTTGATCTCATTTTGAGTTCTATATTTGTATGCTTTCCCGCACTGGGATCTTTTCTGTCGTTCAGCTGCAACTAAATATCGCCCTTTTGATGATCTCATCAAAAAGGTAGGCCAATTACTATACCGCTGACTTATTGCCAGTATTATCTGTAGTGATATACAGTGTGTGGTTTGGAGAGAGAAAAAAAGTATGTGATATGTGTGAAGCCGGGAGGAATCGAGAGAGTGGGTACGGGAAAAACGGTCTGTCCTACATGGATAGAGCGTGTGATTCTTCATCATTAGTTGATTTTATTAGATTTCTCCTGTGAGGGGTTGATAAAGAATATTGTATCGTATTGTTGACTCACGGATAGAGCGTGTGATTCTTCATCATTAGTTGATTTTATTGGATTTCTCCTGTAAGGGGTTGATAAAGAATATTGTATCGTATTGTTGACTCACTTGTGTAAACAAAGTGAGTCTATGTTTTAACCCGGTGTTCGGTTGTCTGTGTGTGTGTGTGTGTCTGTGTGTCCGTGGTAAACTTTAACATTGACATTTTCTCTGCAAATACTTTGTCAGTTGACACCAAATTAGGCATAAGAATAGGAAAAATTCAGTTCTTTCCAGTCATCTTGTTTAAAACAATATTGCACCTCTGGGATGGGCACACAAAAAATATAAAATGAAGCCTAATTATATGCAAACTGCATTTACTGTTATATTTATATTTTTTTGTATTCTCTAAACTTGGCACTTTGATCTGATATTCTGACACAACAACAAGAGCAGTCATTATTATCATTTTTTGTTCAAACAGGAACTTCTTTTGCTAAGCATGGAAGTTTATTTATTTTGCAAACGTTTTGGTGCAGATAGTGAAAAAGGGAAATTACTCTGTAATTAATGCTAGGGGAATTAATTCGAATCTGGTTAGGACTTTTTTTTTTTCTTTTAACGCGAAGCTTTATAATAACAAATACAGAACACATTTTAACGATTAGATTTTTTTTTATGTGCATCACAAGTGAGTCTTGAAGGCCTTGCCTCTCTTGTTTTATGTTGTACTGAAGGTATATTATATTGTATTGTATTGTATTGTATTGTATTGTATTGTATTGATAAAGGTTGTCGTGATCAGAGATACAGCGGTCATTCATCACGGCAGCTGTAATGATGTTGTGCCTAATTGTATGTTTGATTGGAGTCTTGCTGGCTGAAAACACTCATTCATTCAGAACCCCTCATTAACTCTCTCCATACGAACGGCGAAAGAGACGACGTTAACAGCGTTTCACCCCAATTACCACCATCAAAATATTACAAGCGGAAGGTTCTCATACTGAAGAGGTGAATGTTGACAAAGAATACCACAATTCTGACGACGGAAGCTAAAGGTTGAATCATTGAGACACCTACTGGACATCCGAGAGGTCTGTGTAGAGGAGAAGAGAGGACTGGCCGTACTGAGTGAGTTAAGATGCATTGAATAATGATATATTTGTCTGGAATGATAATTAAAAAAAAAGGCGTTTGGCACATTGATGGTCAGAACAACTATGGTCTCATTTCTATGTAACTGATTGTCAGAACTTGTCAAATAAAACACACACACACACACACACACACACACACACACAGAGACACACACACACACACACACACACACACACACACACACACAAACACACAAATTTTGCAAACTGCTTCTAGGGGTACATTCTAAAACAATGAATCTGCCAACTCTAGCCGAACTGGGCAGATTTCCAATTGGAATTCATATTGCATGCAGGGTTCTTGACCACTGGACTCATATTCTGGATGCACATAATGATAGCCATATCAAAAAGGTCTATATGTCGATGATGAACCAACCAGACACAACTGAAAATCCCTGGATATAATTTGTAAAGAATATTCTTCACAATGTAGGATTAGGTCATGTTTGGAATAATCAGTCGACATTTAGTAACAGCAGACTTAAATTTACATTACGCCAACAACTAAGAAATAGATATGTACAATTCTGGAAACAGAGAAAAACTGAATACAGTAGATTAGACTTCTACAACAAAATTAAAAGAAACGATTATCAAATTGAGAATTATCTAACTGATAAAATCGATCCTGCTCACAAACAAGCTCTTTGTCAACTCAGAATAAGCGCACATTATTTAAACATCGAACGAGGAAGATATGCAAACATTCCCAGAGAAGAGAGGTTATGTGCTATATGTGAAGTTGTTGAAGATGAATTGCATTTCTTAGATTCGTGTATCTTATTTCATAATTTGCGAAGCCATCTAATCACTACTATACAGCAGTATGATCATCAATCAAATGTGATCTCTAGAAAAATACAAAACAATATACTAAAACCAAGTGATTTATTCACCTGCGATGACTGTCAAAAAACACTTGCCAACTATGTATTTCAGTGCATGCGTATTAGATGACCGTTTATTTCTTTGTTCCCTTTGTTCTTTGTTGTGTCTATTAATCCTTCGGGATTTTATGACAATAAATGAAGTCAAGTCAAGTCAAGTCAAGTCAAGTCAAGTCACACACACACACACACACACACACACACACACACGTGTGTGTGTGTGTGTGTGTGTGTGTGTGTGTGTGTGTGTGTGTGTGTGACGAAACAATGTTTTATTACGACGGTATCTAATAAATGCACTGAAAGGGAAAACGGCTTTTTTTTCTTTTCTTTTTTGAACGGGATCGGACTGTAAAGAAATTATTCAAACTGTGCAGAAATAATGAATATATTTTGCAGGTGCGCCCCGTGTGTGTGTGTGTGGGGGGGGGGGGGGGGGGTCGGGGGGGGGGTGGATTGTGTGCTTGATTTATACAGCTTTACAGAAAACAAGGCTCACAATTCCTAACCACTCCTGGTCTTGTTTATTTAGTTAATCAGTCATGTAGCGCAACGTTATATCAATTAACAAATGACACACTGTTCTTCGGCGTCAGGATGCAATGTTGTGGCGTGACGTGTGGTGTCTGCATCTTTCATTTTGCACACACTGCACGCATCAAGGTATATATCAAACTGGGCTTGGAAAGGATGGAGATGGGCAGACAGATGGATCCTTTTTCCCCAACCGATTTTAGCATCATTGTTTTTCTTGGCACTCTGTCATAACGGTGTTGTTGACTAAGTTTTTTACGCAACACATACACGCACGCGCACACACACACACACACACAATATATATATATATATATATATATATATATATATATATATATATATATATATATATATATATACATATAGATATGGATGTGTGTTTGTGTGTGTGTGTGTGTGTCCCCAATTTTTTTCTTTTCATTTCTGTCACCTCGTTTATTCATGCACTGTTTTAGAATAGTTGGTATATCTATGATACGTTGTACAGATCTAGGAACGAAAGATGTTTCGATCAAATCGAGATTCTCTCTCTTTGTCTCCTCATTTATTTACTGTGTGTTGTTTCAGAATATTTCATGTATTCATGATACGTTGTGTAGATCTGGGAACGAAACATGTTGTTTGGTCAAATCGAGGCGCTTTTTTTATTTTTTTATTTTTATTTTTTTTACTCACTTGTGTAAACAAAGTGAGTCTATGCTTTAACCCGGTGTTCGGTTGTGTGTGTGTGTGTGTGTGTGTGTGTGTGTGTGTGTGTGTGTGTCTGTGTGTCCGTGGTAAACTTTAACATTGACATTTTCTCTGCAAATACTTTGTCAGTTGACACCAAATTAGGCATAAGAATAGGAAAAATTCAGTTCTTTCCAGTCATCTTGTTTAAAACAATATTGCACCTCTGGGATGGGCACAAAAAAAATAAATAAAGAAGCCTAATTATATGCAAACTGCATTTACTGTTATATTTATATTTTTTGTATTCTCTAAACTTGGCACTTTGATCTGATATTCTGACCCAACAACAAGAGCAGTCATTATTATCATTTTTTTGTTCAAACAGGAACTTCTTTTGCTAAGCATGGAAGTTTTATTTATTTTGCAAACGTTTTGGTGCAGATAGTAAAAAAGGGAAATTACTCTGTAATTAATGCTAGGGGACTTAATTCGCTTTAAAGTGATCTTTCTCATCTTAAACATTACCTTTTGAAATTATACACAATACATAAAAAACTTGGATTTTTTTTTCAGTGTATCACAAGTGAGTCTTGAAGGCCTTGCCTCTCTTGTTTATTTTTATGACAATGAGCACACTGTCTAAGGGCAGCAGATCCGAAAGTTTCAGAAATGTGCCAATTTCCCTCTGTCCGCTGCCGTTAGTCCGTGTTCTGTGTGAATGCGTTTTCAGCTCCGGACAGACGGAAAACACTGAGGATCAGTCTGTCCATGTGTGGTAAGATGATCAAGAAGTAATGGCACACTCACAGCTATGGATTTATTATCTTCTCTAATTGTCGCCTTTGAAGGCTTCGCGGGGAAAATCTCCGTACTTTCATTCATGACTGATGGCAGCCTTCAATCATTGCATTCTTTTATCTATCTTTATATTGAGTTATCTGTCTACCTACCTACCTACTTATCAATCTATGAATCAACCTATCTACCTAGATACCTTCCTGTCTATCTATCCATCTGCCCATCTACATAGATCCAGGAATCCATGCTTTGTTTTTCAAAAGAAATAAATTAGAAACAAAAGTAAACAAGAGAGGCAAGGCCTTCAAGATTCACTTGTGATACACTTAAAAAATCCAAGCTTTTTATGTATTGAGTATAATTTCAAAATGTAATGTTTAAGATGAGAAAGATCAGTTTAAAGCAAATTAAGTCCCCTAGCATTGATTACAGAGTATTTTCCCTTTTTTACTATCTGCACCAAAACGTTTGCAAAATAAATAAAAATTCCATGCTTAGCAAAAGAAGTTCCTGTTTGAACAAAAAATGATAATAATGACTCCTCTTGTTGTTGGGTCAGAATATCAGATCAAAGTGCCAAGTTTAGAGAATACAAAAAATATAAATATAACAGTAAATGCAGTTTGCATATAATTAGGCTTCTTTTTTTTGTGCCCACCCCAGAGGTGCAATATTGTTTTAAACAAGATGACTAGAAAGAACTGATGAATTTTTCCTATTCTTTTTGCCCATGTTGGTGTCAACTGACAAAGTATTTGCAGAGAAAATGTCAATGTTAAAGTTTACCACGGACACACAGACAGACAACAGAACACCGGGTTAAACCATAGACTCACTTTGTTTACACAAGTGAGTCAATAAACAAAATTATAAAAGTATGTACTGGAAAAAAAATGCGATACGTTAAACAAGTTTTGTTTTTCAGTCAGTACACCGTGAACGAGTATCTTTCAAATGGAGTGTCCTCATACACGACTGCAAGTCAATTGCTTCAGAGCCTGATGTTGTTTATATAGATAGACTGATATATAGATATATATATATATATATATATATATATATAGATATATATATATATATATATAGATATATATATATAGATAGGTAGATAGACAGGAAGAAGAAGAAAGAAAAATGTAAGTAAAGAGATTATAGCAAAACTGTGGCACATCAAACGGAAAAATTGTTTGTTCAATATTTTATTAACGAAAACGTATGGGTCCGTCCCCCCCCACCCCCCGCAGCTAATATAACATTCAAAATAATAAAATCACGAGAAAATGAAATGATTGGACAGAAGAACTGTTTGTAGAATTTTGAAAAGTTTGTTGTTGTTGTTTTGTCAATCAATGGCATTATATAACTTTTTTCTTCTTTTTTTTTTTCAGTGGGTTTAAGCTAAAGAATCGTAGCCCGTAAACCGCGTGAAGGAATGGCTTTGGCAATACAGATTGTAATGTATCTAAAGTATTAGTCCAAGAAAAGTAACTACTACTAATACTACCTAATTTATTATCATTAAGAATAACGTCCCTTGCATGAGGGCTTGATCTCTGTAACCTTGAACGCCAACGGTGGTTTCTAAGTAAAGTTAAGAAGTTTTCATCTGTCTTCGCTCATGTCTTCAGTTGTGTGTGAATCCACAACATCATCAAACATTTGCAGAACATCTTTTCCACTTTTCCATCTTACAAACATTACACAGATGAGTTGGGTTTTTTTGTTGTTTTTTTTACTAATATGTTCAATGATGTTTTTAATCTGCACAGTGTTAATACATTTTAAGTTTTCGACCCGTAGCCGGCTCCAAACTTGAGCTGAGAGTATGACTGAGTGAAGTTTATTGACAAAACAACAACAACAACAACAAAAACAACAAACTTTTCAAAATTCTACAAACAGTTCTTCTGTCCAATCATTTCATGACTGGGACCACACGGTCGAGCACCATCCACTTCATGGATGTGTCTGATGGGAGTGGTGCTCAAATCTCCTGACCAACAATGCAGGTATTTGTATAACTCGTGCCTGTTTGACGACGGCGGGCTACAAAGTGACAGAAAGCACCAAGTACACAGCCTGTCACGTCGTCTTGAACCTAAGGCTGCGTGTAGAATGAGAATGGACGCTCATCGAAAGGAATAGTTTCAATAAACTGTCCTACACACTGCATCACCCCTATTGGACTTCGAAGAACAGCATTTGTAGACTTCCATTTTGGACGAGGGCTCGGGCGGTTATATTTGCTTTTTGATATCACTAATACGTCAGCTCCAGAATCGATCTTAAAGGAAATTGTCCTGTCAGCTAGTTCTTCAAAGTGATACGCTATGGTGGCTCACAATTATCACAAAAACTGGGTGCTTCAGTTGTAGAGGTCCCTGTGTGCAGACAAATCGAGAGCACCAAATGACTAGAATCAGTGACAAACTTTACAATATATTGCCCTTCAAGTGAATAAGTAAAATAAAATGCTTTTTTTTTTTTTTTACTCTTGAACTTGTACCATTCCATTTTATGACTAAAACCACTGATGATTTGGAAGGCAACATAACGGAAATGATTGCCTAATGGACAAAACTTAAAGTATGACCAACATGACTGCCCACTATTCTTTATATATGCAGTGGAAAAATACAAGTACACATATGTGGAATTTGGGGATGGGCACTAGCTGCCCATTCTACAGTGTTATATGCCAATGTGGCCTTTTTTAATGTATTTTTTGTTTGGCTTTGAAGGTGTTTTTTTTTTCTTTTTTGTTTTACGATTTTTTGTAATCTGGGAATGATAGATTAAGCGGAATGGCTGGCGCCCTAAGCATGGCCTATAATCTGGAATTAAAACAAAAAAGCTTCCAACGAATGAAAAGCTACATCATTTACTGATGTGCTGCATAAGAAGCTGTATCATGATCTTGGGCTCATGGCTGCTTTCCGCCGCCTCCTTTTCTCTGAACGCCATCTCCCTCTGTCTCATTTCCAGCTCCTCTCTGCCAAGCCTCCTGTCTTTTGCTGCACCAGCACGCAGCATGTTGGAATTCGTCACGTCTCCTCCCCTCGTTTTCCTCGTCCTGTATTTTGTGCTCCTCTTCTTTGTGAATAGCCTCAGCTCCATCACTTTCTCCATTTTGTCTTTCAAATTCAAGTTTTATTTTGTGCTCCTCTTCTTTGTGAATAGCCTCAGCTCCATCACTTTCTCCATTTTGTCTTTCAAATTCAAGTTTTATTTTGTGCTCCTCTTCTTTGTGAATAGCCTCAGCTCCATCACTTTCTCCATTTTGTCTTTCAAATTCAAGTTTTATTTTGTGCTCCTCTTCTTTGTGAATAGCATTAGCTCCATCACTTTCTCCATTTTGTCTTTCAAATTCAAGTTTTATTTTGTGCTCCTCTTCTTTGTGAATAGCCTCAGCTCCATCACTTTCTCCATTTTGTCTTTCAAATTCAAGTTTTATTTTGTGCTCCTCTTCTTTGTGAATAGCCTCAGCTCCATCACTTTCTCCATTTTGTCTTTCGAATTCCGGTTTCATTTGCACGACGGTGATGACGTCAGTTCTTGACACAGACCGTTTTGGCTTTCGCATGAGTAGGTGTTGCTGCTACTGTCTTCTGCAAAACATAAAGAACTTTTGGCTGTGAATCACGATGAAATGATCAGCTACATGGAACATTCAGGGGTCCATACAATTTTTACAGCGTATTTTTTATGATAAAACTTTTTTTGTTTCATAGCTAAGTTTTGGGGGGTTTTTCTGGGCGAAGTGACACTAAGAAAATCTTATGTGATTTTCTAATAATTTTTGAAGAAGTGATTTCTGATAGACCCAGTCTATGTCCTTGTATTTATCACAGTTGGGTCGTTAAGGGGGGAAATGAAAATAACACTTCTGTACAGACTTTACAGTTGTCATAATTGTGTTCACTTCGCTGGTACATGTAGAGAACCATCTGAAAAAGCAAAGATCTTGAACAGGTTTAGGTGCATTTGTTAGTCATGACATAGATTGTGGATATGTTTGTGATCTGTTTTTGCACTTACAGACATAAATTTCGCTTAACTGAGCCACAATTACCTTCTCCTACAGACATAAATTTCGCTTAACTGAGCCACAATTACCTTCTCCTACAGACATAAATTTCGCTTAACTGAGCCACACTTACCTTCTCCTACAGACATAAATTTCGCTTAACTGAGTCACAATTACCTTCTCCTACAGACATAAATTTCGCTTAACTGAGCCACATTTACCTCGTGGAGAAGGCTGTGCTCCACGCTCGGCTGCACTGATAATGCTTGTGTCCGCATCCTCCATATCTTTCTTCCGTTTCATCATTGCATTCGGATTTACTTCTTCGGCTTCTGCCTTCTGCAGCAACACTTCGTCACATGCTGTGTCAAAGGACGACCTTGGCGGCTCATTAAATCCAGAACTGAAAAAATAGATGTGATTATAGCAAGAATAGTATGTTTTATCGAGCCTCAGTGAAAATTAGGAATGCTTGGCTTGAAGTACAGTGTGCTTTACATATACTTGTGCTGTAACTTGTGTACGATCACAAGAATGATAAATGGACATGACTAAACATGGTGTGAGATGTGATGTTACCATCAGTGTATGTTTTTGCATGCATGCACCATTTTGCAAATCACTGTCTGTTTAGCGGTTTTCTATTTGATATGTAAATCAACGTCAATAATATTTATCCACTTCATTACAATTGTGTGTAACTTACGCCCATTCTTGCTGGAGAACTGTCCTCCTCCCGGCATCTATGAGGAGCAAACTCGGTCTCTCAGCGACGTGCTGGTTCTTCTTGCCAGGGTCTCATGCTGCATTTGTTCCTTGAGTCCTTCCCAAAATTGGCCTCTCTGGAAAGGGTTGTAGAGGGTAACCTGATCCATGAGGTCATGGTCTTCTTGGGCGGTGTATTTTACTGCTTTACTGTCTGAAGAAACAATGAATTCATGATATCTGTATCAGTATATGTGATATGTTAACATGGGTATGACTTTAAAAAAAACCCAACATATTGTAATAAAAATAAAAGCAAAATACATTTCTGTGTATGGTCTGTAATCAAAGCTTAATCTCACTTTCCATTTTATTGCTTATCTAGATCAATACCTTTTATCTATCAGTTTCAGCGTCTCCTTAACCTCCTGTTTGTTCTTTTTTTTTTGTTTTTTTGTTTTTCTTTTTTCATGTTTTTGTTGAAGAACTTTTTCTACAGAATCTTCTTCCTCAGCACCCCACCCTACCCCAACACAAGCTCCCTGAGTCGCTACTGCTTAATCACCTGGCTGTAACAATTCCGGTTACTCATATCTCCCATCTGTACTGTCCGACCATTAAGAAGTGTACCTATAGGGAGAAATAACGACACTGTCCTGTCCCGTCAATGTCGTCAGTGTCGGCAGATTCATGGGGGGCTGTTGTTTGAGGGACGTGGTGGCGGTCTCCACTCTGGGAGAGACGCTCACTCAGTCTGGCTCCGCGACTAAGCCATTATTGTCGTTAGTAGGGGGGTTAGTAGGGGGTGTCCTAAGTACGTTAAAACAGAACAGGCACCACTGAACACCACCGAAGTGACTCAGCAGCAGTGCAGGGTCTCCTCTGGTGTGTGGCCTCCAGGCGACCTAACATCGATGGTTCCCTGTGGACTGCCGACGCTGGAACTGCGACGGACGAACCCGGGTGTGGCCGTGTATGGGGGAATCTAAATGAGCGGCGTGGGTGTAATGCCACTGAAACGGCGCAGATGATGGGGCAGCAAAAAAAAAAAAAAAAAAAAAAAAAAAAAAAAAAAAACCGACACCAGTCTGCAGTCTTGTACGCACTGCACTATCAGGCCAACTTATACTTGTAGCTCAGTACTTGTGAAGGTGCGATGAAATGATTCTAAAAGGAGCTATATACCTTGCAAATAAACTGCATAGTGACTGATGGATGACACAAAACAATTCCATTTTGACTTGAAATTGCATTTTCTAACCTTATGTGTGCACACTTACCGAATTATGGAAGGTGCAAAGCTGGAAGAATGGACGAATAATGTTGAGCTTAGACCACGTGCGAATTGTTGCCAGCTAAAACAAAGGTGGAGTAACTCCCCTACTTCCTCTCTCAAGGGAGGTAATAAACTCTGCCGAAAAGTTGTCCGAAGGAAGGCAGTGCACACCCAGAAAAGTTAGTTACGGTGTTGGGCTGCCCATGACGTCATCTGACCTTTTTTTTCGCTCTGCAAGCGACGAAAAGATCCCGACAAAAGCGGGCTGTGCAACCTCCATATTGACTTTTTTTTTCTTCTTCTACAAGTCTTGGTTTTGTGAGGGCATTCAACAACCCCATCTTGACGTTGAGCTTCTTGTTTCTGACAGAAGACACTTGACTTACTACAATCTTTGGTCTTGAAAAATGTTTTGATGCATTTGATACTGTTAACTCTCGTGGTTTTGACTACAGTCTGTTGGCTCCTTGGATTTAATGTCCCACGTGGAGAGGAAAATACAGTCAGTTTCAGGTGATAGATTTTTGCCTTTTCAACAGCTTTGCACTCTTCGATGGTGTGAACTATTCTCGTGGGTACCTGAAGACTGTACGATGAACCGAATCGTTTGTCATTAACTTTCAGGAACAAGGAGAACTCAAAGTGTTTCCAGACTTTTGTCATTAACTTTCATGAACAAGGAGAACTCAAAGTGTTTCCAGACTTTTTTGCAGGACTATTGACATCATCAGCCCTGACGTGGCCTTAGTGGGTCGGCTGGGCTATAAACAACGTGATTTGATTTGGTTGACGTCATGCTTCTGACCTTGCGTCATAGTTTTGTCTGACCTGGATTACCTCCCCTTGTCCTTTGTCTGCTTATCGTCTTTGTTGCCATCAAGATGGCTTAGCTTCCACGCTGATCGGTTCACCGGAAGGAGCCAATCCAGCTGACAACCCCAACGCCTCCACCCGCACCCCCCAGACCCCCCCCCCCCCTTCTTTTTTAAATTGTTATCATCATCTTTTTAAAGTGATTTTAGACAAGTCATATTATAAATGTATCTGGTTACGGTTATTTAATGATTTCAGACACCATGAATGGACATAATGACGAACAAGGCTGAATGAGAGTCGCGGGCGTTCTCGTTCTCGTTCTCGTTCTCAAGAACGTCGTTGCCAACAACCTTGACCCTATGGACTTACGTATAATCGTTTTGTCTTAACACACAAATCAATAGAATTTCATAATATTATCAGCAGATACGTTCCCAAACTGTTCTCTGTTGACTCGCAATCAGTTTTACGATTATTCATATTTAAGACTTTTTATGGTTTAAGAAGGTGTTTAACGTGAAAAGCTCGTGAACTTTTTAAAAGCAAATTTGAAACCCGCAAAAGATGTTTTTTTACTCGCGTACAATCTTTTGATCATATGAAAAATGATCATTCACAGAAACAGAAATTCACATGAATTGTGACAACTAATCAAAACAAGCAATTATGCAAGCGACGTGTCTGTGTCTCTGTCTGTGCGTGTCCATGCGTGTGTGCGTGCATCCGTGCGTGTGTGTGTGTGTGTGCGCGCGCGCGCGCGTGTGTGTGTGTGTGTGTGTATCGGTGTGTGTGTGATCTTAATGTATCCCAAAGAAATAATGATGCGAGAGAAATTTAAAAGTCAAAGACTATGAGATGTATCTACCTGCCTTCCTACCTTCATACCTGTCTACGTTTCTACCTGTCTTCTCTTTCACCTACCTACATATCTATCTTTCCATCCGTCTGTCTATCCATATGTGTTTGTCTCCTTTTTTTTTAGGTTTTTTTTTCGTGTCCATCTGTCTATTCCTTCACTCCCACACATTATCTTCACCACTCAACCCCCTTCACCCTACCCCTCATTAAACGCCATCACCATGTGTACATTAAACGCACGCGCGCGCACACACACACACACACGTTTTTTGTTGTTGTTTTTTTCTCTTGAATAATTTCTTTTTCGCCCAGTATCACTTAAGAGTGGAGAGGAGTTAAACTGAAGACTACACACAGAACGGCTGTATCCCAAAGACAGAAAAAAACAACTCGGGCCTTTTAATTTATCATTGTATTCTGAAAGCCAATGTCACCGTCCACTTTACTGCTTGACTTTGAGACTGCTGACAAACGATGTGTGGCATCACTGTCATATCATTCCACTGATCTTCTGTCTGTCTGTGTTTCGGATTTATGCATTATGTATGTGTGTTTCTGCGTACTCTGTCTTTCTTCTTCACCTGTACTGTCTGTGTTTTGTTCTTATTTCAACAAGATGACACTGGCACCAATCTGTACGGTTCAGTCTCCTAACAAAGTTTGGTCCGTTCCCGGTGCCATGTTGATTCAGCCAATCAGGAATCTCCGACGACAGCCACACAATTACCACATTCTGTCTGTCTCTCTGTCTGTCTGTCTGTGTCTCTCTTCAACACCCATCCCCTTCCTTCTCCACCAACATGACAATTAGGTTTGATTCAGGAAATTCTATGAATTCTAGATGTGTACAGATGTAGATACATACAATTTATTGCAAGGTGTAAAAAATCGGGAATAGTCTTTGTTGTAGGTCAGCTTTTCAGAATTCAGGTGCGTGCGCGCACACACACACACACACACACACACACACACACACACACACACACACACACTATGTATCAGTCAATGCTCATTTAATGTGAAAATTACCATACGACTATATAATTATATGATAATCACAGTACGTTTTTGCAGATACGTGGATAAAATCTGACGACAAAACTGTGTATACTCTAACCGTCAATGTTGACTTTGCGTTACCTATAAGAGGATGTTGTGTCAAAGAAATATCCCTTGTATTGCACTGCGCTTAGCTGTAAACAGACTATGTGTTCATGTACAAACGTTCGTATTACACTTAGTAATCCTTTTACCACGACTATAACTTTCCCACCGCTTTCGTACGCGCACGGTCCCGCTTCGCACACAATGATGATAGATGGATAATCGCGAGGGTTCCCAAACAAGCAGCGCGCAGCACTGAAAATGTATGGCCTCGTTGACAATGATTGCTCGCCACGGCGCGCCGGCGTGTGGCGAATGTGCGTTGGTGGAGTCAGGGTGACGGGCCGAACTTGGCGGTCGCTCCTTTCAGTTCAGTATCGAGACAGACTTTGCTTCCGCCTGTCCTGCTGGCGACTTCTCTACAGGTATTGGTTTTTTTTGGGGGGGTTTCTATGATCATCAACGAAGTTGTTTGTTTGTTTTCGCCGGAGAAAGAAGCTCTTCATGCAGTTTGAGGTGAGTGGCATTAGATTTACGATTTGCCTTTTGATGAAGGAAAAGAAAAAATCTGAAAAGGTGAAGTTTTAATCAACTGATGATTTGATTTTTGTGTTGTTTGAAGTCAAGGTCTGATCAGTGCGTTGGGTTTTTGCGGAAGGTCAGGAATCTGTTAGGTTGGGGTTTTTTGGGGGGGTTTTCTCAACAGTATCGTTGTGGTGTAGCGTATATGGATCAGTTCGCACCCTTTGACACCTTGAATCTGAAGCTGAAACTGTAAGGAGTGTTCGGTCACGAAGCTCTTTGCAGGTTGTAGGTACGGGCGGGGTAGTGTCGGATGACATAGTATGTTTACCCCTCGGCTGACGTAAATTTACTTTTCCCGCGGTTGGTTGGATCGATCCTGGCTACATCCCCCGACATTGCTGGTGATGATTAGTTGTCTCCGGGCGTCATTGGCTTAGAACAAAGACTGACCTTGTGTGCATACACACCCATAGGCTATGGCGTCGTAACTGTGGGTGTGGAGCACGCCTTTGTTTAAGATATCCTCCGCCCCCTCCCTGAAACAAACCGAAAACAACAACAAAGAGCAACAACATCATATATATATATATATATATATATATATATATATATATATATATATAACGGAGACTAAAGAATGTACCAAAACAACGTTCAAGACTTTCGGGTTACATTCTTTTTTTTTTTTCTTTTTTTTTTTTAAAGAAACCAGGTAATTGGCGAATATCATGGGATTTTTTTTTTTTTTTTTTAACTGAACTTTTTTTTTTTAATTTGTGAGCACAAAGATTTTGTTAGGTTTTGTCGTTCGGTTTTGACTCAGAAAAGACATTTCAAGTTTTACAGGTTTGAGAGCAAAGCTCAATTCTTTAAAAAAAAAAAAAAAAAATGTAATACATTCATTTATCTGGAGAGCTTAAGATAATCATCAAACTTGAAGGCTATCATTTTCGAAAATGAAAATTAATCAATCCTACATAGCAAGGAACACCCACCCACCACCCACTCCAAAATGTTGATATCAAATACCAATAGAAATAAGCTAAAAAAGGGAAGGGAGAAAGATTTAAAGGAGAAGAAAAAAAGAAAGAAAAAGAAAACATTCGAAGTAATAATATAATGATGATAATAATGAAATTCATCAGCATCATCATCATTATCATCATAATACGCATCTGCTATCCAGTCACAGAACTGCATCAAAGACTGACGTATTCATTATGTACCACAAAAAAAAAACCCACAAAATAATCCTGGTCATAACACAATAAAGTTAGTAAACACAATCACAGAACGATGTACAGCGAGCGTACAGTTCACTGCCGGCTTAACTGTTTGTCAGAAACACACAACAAACACCGTGTGGCATCCATTGATATCAACTGCTTTGCTTTTCTTATTCTTTTCTCTTTTTTTAAATTTTTTGGGGGGAGTGTGGGGTGGGGGTTAGAGTTTGACATTTCTTCAAAAGGATAATGAGTTCACTCACAAATCACTGACAGTATATTACCAAATAAAATATGAAATGACGGGGTAAAAACAGTCATACACGTGAAAGCCCATCATGTTAGCCCACCCCTTTCTGGCAGACCCACGCTTTCTTACACATTCACGATGGAAACTCATGTGGGTTACCTGTGTAAAGTTCTTTACTTTCAGCTTCGTAAGATTAGTAAAATCCGCCCCTTCCTGTCTGTTGATGCCGCCAACAAACTTGCTGTTGCCTTCATTTTATCCCGCCTAGATTATTGTAATTCTCTCTTTGCTGGCCTTCCCAATGATCAACTCTACAAGCTCCAGAAAATACAGAATTGTGCAGCTCGACTCGTCCTTAAAAAGTCGAGGAGAGAGAGCGCTACTGCTCTCCTGTGGACAGTTCATTGGTTGCCTGTTCAAGCCAGAATTGAATATAAAGTTGCCTGCCTTTGCTTCCAGTGCCTGAATTGTGATACCACACCCTTGTATCTTTCTGAGCTTATTAACCCGTACTTGCCTAACAGAACATTGAGATCTTTTGGTTCCTCCCAGCTTACTGTCCCCCGATACTTCCTTAACTCCTGTGGAAATAGGTCATTTTCCGTCTTCGGCCCAACAACTTGGAATTCTCTGCCTATTGCTCTCAGACAAACAACTCATCTATCTACCTTTAAAGCAAATCTTAAAACTTTAAAACTTATCTCTTTAAAAAAAAAATACTTGCCATAACTCAAATAGTGCTGTTGTCCCAGGCCCATGGCAATGTGAGTGTGTGTGATAGGAGAGTAGAGAGAATGGGGGTGGGTAGATGGATGGTGGTGGTGTGGTTCGAAAGGGAGAATGACCCGATTTTTACCCCTTTTACATTTTCTACCCAAAATTTTATTTTACAATTTTTTTTACAAAATCTGTGGCATGCAGATTACAATTATGTTCTTTTTTACATGTATGTATTATAAGTGAAAATTGCTGTCATCTCAGCCGTTTAATCATGAGTGTGTCTGTGCGTGTGTGTTAGTGTGAGTGTTGGAGTGTAACAGGTGTAGTATTGATAGTATGTTACTTTGTGAGTTTAATGCATTGTGTTTTTATAATATTAATGATTCTGTTTTATGTTTCTGCTATTTTTTATGGGCTTTCTTGTTTCACTTTAGGTATTGGATTGTAAAGCTCTTAGAGCTTGCTTATGCTTGTATTACAGCGCTATATAAAAATAAAATATTAAAATATTATTATTCAGAGACAGCGTGGGGGACGCCCCCCAAATTTTCGATCATTTTACGATAAAGCGTAGGATTGCAAGAAAACATGTTCGTTCCACTGCCAGGCTTTCTCAAATACACAGGAGAACAGTGATGACGATGATAATGATGATGATGATGATGATAACTGCAAACATAAGAATATACACCGACAAGTTTAAACATCCACAGAGACCACATAAGATTCCATTGACATCTGAAAACATTGTACATGTTTAAGAACAATAAGCATGCAGTGTTTCTAGATAGGTATGTAGTATGTCATTAGAATCTTATGTGATCTCTTCGGGTGCTTAAACATTGTAAATTCTCACGTCACACCATCAATTCCAGGTGAAAAACAAATGCACAATTAGATATCTATCCCTGGTGGTTCAAGTTCACGATTCCTTTCTTTGATTCTTGTGCTGCCGAGTTCTGACTCGCGTGTGGAAACAAAACGAGTCCATGTGAAGGTACCAATCCATCAGATCATTCCTTTCTTTTTCTCCCTCTTTGTATTTTTTAGGTGATTTTAAATCTCGGGCTGTCTGGTTTTGTCTGTAAATAAAGCTAGTCTATTACATGTAGGCCTAATAACATTGTTTCGTGTGTGTGTGTGTGTGTGTGTGTGTGTGTGTGTGCGTGTGTGTGTGTGCGCGCGCGCGCGCGCGTGTGTGTGTGTGTGTGTAGGAGGGGGGTAAGTCTGCGTGCTGAACTTCAGTGTTACCTCTTCTCGGTGTATCGACACGAAGCTTAGCATGGTAAAAGATATTGACATGACCTTTTCAAAACCCCTCTTCAACAAAATGTCATCGCACGTGAGCGCAGGCCACAATTTTGCAATAAACTTTTCTACAAACAAATTGCTATTTGATAATTAGAACCTTCTTAAGTAAACACGAGCACTATCAGTAGAGGTGCTACTTTACACTCTGAACACTAACTCATGTTCTGTATTTCATTTACAAAATATGAAAATCACTATTACGCACATCCACTCGGAACGTACGAAAAAATGGGGAGTAAATCTTCCCCGGTTTTTTGTTTTTGTTTTTTTTATCGTGGAAAAGTGTATTTAATATTGAACTCATTACCCGAAACGCTAATGCCTATAATTACCCCGAAAAACAATTACAAAAAGAAAGAAAATTAATGCTACACACACACACACACACACACACACACACACACACACACACACACACACACACACACACACAAGGCAGACGTTAACGTCCGCCCTTCCTCCTCATTTTCCTCTTCAGTGCCTTTCAAAACAAAACCCCGTCAATACGTTTTCCTTGGCAACGTTTGAAAAGACAGTTTTCAGGAAACAAAACAATAATAATTGTCTTCAGTGGACCTGAATCGATGATGTCGAGGACAGAAACAACAACTACACCCTTTCTCAAGCCCCCCCTCCCCCCCCCCACCCCGGACCACCCCCTCCCTCCTCCCCTCTGCCCCCTCCCCCCCCCAACCCCCCTCCCTCACCCCTCTCCTCTCGTCGCAGAACGTGTCTGCGAGAACAATACTTAGGCAGTGTTGCTGGGAGAAGGATATTGGATTTCGATTCCCAATGTCCAAGATCAAGAGACTATAGTCATACTGGATACTTGCCGTGCGTCAGTCGGATGACGTGGAATGCAGTAAGCAAGTGATTATTTATTTATTGATAAGTAAAAACAACAACAAAAGTATTCAATAAAAAAAACAAAAACAAAAACAAAAACCAAAAAAACATAAGTGAAAGACACAAAAAATTAAGATTATAATTCCAAAATGCATAGCTGACCCATCAATTTCAGAAATTACTGGACTGATTACGAACCTTCTCTCCTTCACGTAAATGATGAACATATTATTCAGATATGTCATGTGCCATAATTTATTGACAATACCATTGCTGAATAGTTAAGCATACTCTCCTGATTCATATGTGAACAATGCCCATCCTCGATGTCATCTTTACTCATCAAGTGTGTAGAATTTGTTTTCTTTCCAAGAAAATAACAACAAAAACAAAAAGTAAGGTGATCTTAACAGTTTAGTTCAGTTTCAGTAGCTCAAGGAGGCGTCACTGCGTTCGGACAAATCCAAAAACGCTACACCACATCTGCCAAGCAGATGCCTGACCAGCAGCGTAACCCAACGCGCTTAGTCAGGCTTTGAGAGATCTTAACATAAACCAACAATTAAAGCATAATTATGTATGAAACCCTTTTCTTTCCTTTTTTTCATTTTGATTTTTTTTCTGCGCTTGATAAAATCCTTTGCCATGACGATGTATAATACAGTCGATCGAAGGCTACTTGAATAACTGTAAAATGTTCTTTTGGGAAAGAATCTTCTTTGCAGGGGTATTAAAAGAAACAATTTATTTCAGTGCCATTTTACCAAGAATATGATCTTCTTTGCCAGGGCACTCCAAACTGTGTCCATTGTTATAAGAACAAGAAACGATACAGCCCGTGGTTTTCAATCTTACATTAACCCTTTCACCGCCAGTTAATTTAGAGTACAAAATTCCCTTGTGGTATAAACACAGAAAATACAATGGCTAAGAATAACTGGGGATTCCCCCTGCGATGTATAGAAATATACGGCCTATCCTACCACCGAACATTAAGAGCAGTAGGTTCATGGATAACAGACCAATGAATGGTCACCTTTCAGTGACATGGGTCCTCTACCAATGCCTGTGCATACATGCGAGCTTGGCGGTGAAAGGGTTAAGTTTGTGTCCGTCAGGGTTTGGATTGGATTCCCACTCTCGCCCTTTCTCCCAGGTGTGACTGGAAAATCAAACTGAGCGCCTAGTCTTTCGGATGAGACGATAAACCGAGGTCCCGTGTGCAGCACGCACTTTTGCGCACTGAAAAAGAACCTATGGCAACAGAAGTGTTGTCCTCTGGCGAAATTCTGTAGAAGAAACCCACTCTGATAGCTACACAAATGCATACACTCAAGGCCTGACTAAACCCGTTGGGTTATTCTGTTGTCAAGGATCTGTTTTGCAGATGTGGTATGGCCTATGGAGATTTCTTCCAACGCAGCCACGCCCCCTTGAGAAACTGAAACGTGAAACGTGAATTTTGTTTTCATTTCTCAGCCAACTGTCAGTTAGTTACGATCAATTTTACCTTGACCTCTCTTTCAGCTTTCAGAGATTCAAGCTTTCTCTTTTTCTGATGAAAATGGGTTGAGCTCTAGGATCTTGAAGCTTTTTTATTTCGAGCGTTAGTGTATTGACTGACAGGGTAAGCTTTCCATACCTTTGTGATGTCCTCCAGCCTTGTGTGTGTGCCTTTTGTCTCGTCAAAAGAACCGTGCTGTTTGGTCGGCGTGATTATTGTCTCCCAGTGTCTCTGATGTCTCTCTCTCTCTAGAGCTTTGATCGACTTTATTCTTCCTGTCTGTGGTTTTCTTGATTTCTCTTCTTTTTTTTTTTTACTTTTGATACCCACCCTCTTCTTTTGTAACTCTCTAAGGAACCGATAAGTTTGATGATGAATTTTGCTTCACTTTGGAAGTCTGTTTCAGTCAGTTTACTGCGTTTTATTCACTGCTCTTAGGTGACAAAACAACAACAGCAACAACAACAACAACAACAAAACACATGAATATCTTTCGATTCTGGACAATTGTTAATCTTTGCTGGTTACTAACACGAGATGAAATTAGAGACTGTTAACGACTTGAGATAAAATCACACACTCTCCCTCTCTGTACACACACACGCACACGCACACGCACACACACACACACACACACACACACACACACACACACACACAGAGAGAGAGAGAGAGACGAGACCTCTAACTTTCACTTCCAAGCAACTAGTTGGGAATCAGATTAATTCAATTCAATTCAATTCAAAATACTTTGTTATCTGCTTCAACCAAAAACAGAAAATTTTCTTTTGGCTCACTTAAAATAAAATGCCCGTCAGCATCAATTTTCTATGACAGTTATGCATCCAGTAAGATCCGTGCCATTTAACTTGTTCTCCATGGGGGGGGGGGGGGGGGGACGCAAACTTTGAGCAAACTTTTTGACACCACCATTTACCTGAGGATTAGCGCTATTGTTTGGTAATAAACACTGGCTTTAACCTTCTTTTTTTTTTGATATTATTATTATTATTTTACAAAAGACACAGGTGTTCTCGTTCAACAGTGATGCCACCCCCCAGAGGACACTGGTCAAGCTGTGACGGACAGTGATTCCGTGTGACCATGCAGGGAAAAAAAAAAACAAAAAAAAACTAGACGTACGCGTCACTGCAGACCGACACTGAGATAAAAAATCGATACGATTCGCTTGACGCTCACCGTGATATATGGCCAAACTGGCGACGAATGATCGTTCGCATATCGTGGTTTTTAAGTCGTTTGTATGTTTTAGACGTGAGAGAACTTGACTGACACGTCCCTTCCTCCTTATTTACACACACACTCATACACACACACGCGCGCGCGCACACACACACACAAACTCACTCTCTCTCTCACTCTCTCTCTCAACACAAGATGTAGACTCACACACACACACACTCGCGCGCAAGCACACCTTGCCTGCTGAAGGTATATGAACATGTGCACGCTTAAAAATAGTAACAATAATAGAAGTTAAAAAAAAATTAAGATAAAACATAGAATGGCTGGAAATAAATGCGTTTTCAAAGAGATTTTTTTTTTTTAAAGAATGGCAAGAAACAGCACGACGGACAGGAAACGGGAGTGCGTTCCATAAGGAAGAAGTCTGGAAAGAGAATGTGCGTTTTCCTTATGGTCTGGTTCTGTGCATGCATACGTTGTATGTGTGTGTGTGTGAGTGTGTGTGTGTGTGTGTGTGTGTGTGTGTGTGTGTGTGTGTGTGTGTGTGTGTGTGTGTGTGTGTGTGTGTGTGCATTTTACTTATATATACGATTTATTCCCTTGATGTTTTTATTAATGTATTGTTGTACAATACCTTACGGTCTTAACGTGTGTGTGTGTGTGTGTGTGCGTGCGTGCGTGCGCGCATGTCATTTTTAGTAATCTATACCCTTTTTTTGTTGGATGTTTTCATTTGTAAATATTGTTGTACAATACCCTATTGTCTTAACATGAGTATGTGTGTGTGCGGAGCGGGCGTTAGTCTATCGTCAGCTATTGGGAATTATTATTTGACTAGTTTTAACTCTTTCCATACGAACGGCGAAAGAGACGACGTTAACAGCGTTTCACCCTCTCTTCTTATGTTGCGCGTGATGATTTTATGCCAGTGTTTACAACGAGCCTGTGATTGCACAACTTAATTTCCATGTGGATTAATAAAGTGTTTTTGATTGATTGATTTGATTGAAGGGGGGGGGGGAATCTTTAACAGTCACCAGTTACATATTAACCCGCGACTCGTAAAATGCTGTGCCAATTTAAAATAATAAATTGGAAAAAAAAGCTACATGATTAACAACAAAAAGAAGAACGACAATATTTTCATGCAGATTTAATTCTGTACACATCTTTGTCACTGATTCTAATAGAGTACTCATATGATGTACACATCTTAGTCACTGATTCTAATAGAGTACTCATATGATGTACACATCTTTGTCACTGATTCTAATAGAGTACTCATATGATGTACACATCTTAGTTTCCGATTCTAATAGAGTACTCATATGATGTACACATCTTTGTCACTGATTCTAATAGAGTACTCATATGATGTACACATCTTAGTCACTGATTCTAATAGAGTACTCATATGATGTACACATCTTAGTCACTGATTCTAATAGAGTACTCATATGATGTACACATCTTAGTCACTGATTCTAATAGAGTACTCACTGATGTACACATCTTAGTCACTGATTCTAATAGAGTACTCATATGATGTACACATCTTAGTCTCTGATTCTAATAGAGTACTCATATGATGTACACATCTTTGTCACTGATTCTAATAGAGTACTCATATGATGTACACATCTTAGTCTCTGATTCTAATAGAGTACTCATATGATGTACACATCTTGTCACTGATTCTAATCTTCACACCTTTGTCACTGATTCTAATAGAGTACTCATATGATGTACACATCTTAGTCACTGATTCTAATAGAGTACTCATATGATGTACACATCTTAGTCACTGATTCTAATAGAGTACTCATATGATCTACACATCTTAGTCTCTGGTTCTATTATAGTACTCACATCAACGCAGACGGTTAATAAAACCAAAGTGAGGAACGTTTCCATAAAAGAAAATCTGACACACTGTAAACGTTTGAATCCTGACATGACACTATGCGCGGTGTTTGTGTGTTGCAGACCATATTTCTGTTCAAACGTGGCTCACAAGTTGTTGTTGTTGTTCTGTATGTGTGTGTGTGGGGGTGGGGGGGGGGGGGCTTCGTCCGTTGTTTTCTGCTTGCATTAGTATCTGATCGCTGATGGGAGAACTTTTTTTTCTTTTTTTTTTTTGCGAATCTGTGTGCTGCCCGTGTACTACCAAGAGCAGAATCAGGTCAAAATAAACCACGCCTGAACAACAATATTATTCACTCCTGTGTGAGCTGGTGTCAAGCTTCCCAGAGTGGGAAAATACCCACGGGACAAATAACTCTGTCGACATCCGCCTCCACAAAACGTGCGCAACCATATATATAATTCATCAACAGGCCAAAAATATCAGTTAGCGATCGCGTGACATTGAACGTCTGTAGGCACGGTATCAGTTTTGATGGGTTTGTCGTGTACTGTCTTCGATGTCGTCCACAAAACAGTGTTAATAAGGCTACCTTTAATCAGTTCCACACAGAAAGCATTGGGAAGCAAATATTTCTCCACACACAGAGGGGGAAAAATTAATAACATTCACACACAAAGTAGCTGACAATCACTTCAGCTGTGCAGTTCAGCTGACAATCGCTTCACCTGTGCAGTTCATGAAGGCGAACCCAGTCTGAACTCTAAAGGGATACTGCATCACTGTCACCGATCATTTGAGAGCGTCTCTTCACCTGTCTGTTGTTCTAGATCCAATGGATGCGTCAGAGTTCCGAGCGGATGTTTCCAATTTCTCAGCCAATGAGGTGTTGTTGATTTTTTGGAGTGTTTGCTGTTCCGGAAAACCGCAGCGTCTGAGAATATTGACGGTACTCACAGGCGAGAAAGTCCACCCTTACGAGTGATGATGGGAGTAGCAGCCCACGAACGCAGAAGAAAAAATGATGTATGTAGTTATCACGACGGCATTGAGAATAAACATCAGATAACTACAGGAAAAAAAAAGTAAACACTGCAATCGGGGCTGTTGACAGTGAAACTGATCATGTTAATAATCTGAAAGGCAGTGGATGTCAGAATCCCGATAATGTACCTCTTCTGTGGGGTCTTGGCAATGAGATATATGAGGTCCAACTATGAAATCATTTTTGAAGGGCAAACACTTCCCAGACGATGAAACGCTTATTTCCGAGGTCAAGTGGTGGCTTCTGACGCAATCTGCAGACTTCAACAGGCAAGGTCTTCACAGCTGCATAAAGCGATGGGAGAAGTGTGTCGCAACTGGTGGCACCTCTGTAGAGAAAGACTAGTATTTGTGCCAAGTTTCATGGGAAATCTTTCATGAACATCCCTCGTATCTGTGTACGATTTAGAAGTACGTCTGCACAAACGTAGTTCTCGACTTCTTGTTGTCGTTACTTTAATTAAATGATGAATGGAGTTAAAACTTAAATAACGCATATCCTCAGTCAGCCACCAAGGCCAAAGCGTCTTACAAACACGGAGACGTTTGCACAACAGGCTGCCTACCTGCGTGAAGCTGAGTGAGCTGGCGTTAGGTGCTCATCATTCGTTTCCTGCATCATTCAGTCAGGCTTCAGTCACACACACACACACACACACACACACACACACACACACACACACACACACACACACACACACACACTTTTGTCGATTTCAGACGGAAACAATAATGGCGGAGAAAGGCTGTCGCTAAAAGTTCAGTCTCAGTTTCAAGGAGGTGCCCCAACGTGATCAGTCTATCGATATAGGCTACACCACGTTTGCTTTTAACAGGAACAGATGTCTGACCCATGCATGAACTCATGGTGCTGCTTAGGCCTTGAGAGCCTACCCTAGCTTTATATATAAACAAAAGGAATTAAATGAAAATAAAATAGATATTCAACTCGCCTAAAATATCATCTTTGCGTTATCTAGTATAGGCACGACAACATATATATTGGCCGCTTTATCCTTCCGCAGTCATTTCATCTGTCGCAGATAATGAATGTCGTTTAACTGAACAATGCCGTTTCTGTTTGTTTTTCGTTCTCATTTCAGAATGACACTGTCAGTTCAGCAATCTTCTGTTTGTTTGGGTTGTTGTTGTTTGTTTTTTTGTTTGTTTGTTGTTGTTGTTTTTTTTTTGGGGGGGTTCATACCGTTTCTGTTTGTTTTTCGTTTTCATTTCTTTTTGTTGGTGTCAACAATGATTTCCATGGATAATCAGTTGGAATACTGTGTAAAACACGGACCCCCTCCCTCCCCCTCCCTCCCCCTCCACCCTCACCCCGCAGCCCCCCCCCTTCCCCCGCTCTCCCCCCCCCCCCCCCCAATATTCTTTCATCTTCACTTCACATGATCACTGACCGAGTTGTGGCGTATCGTGCACTGTTCGACATTAATCTGCATTGAACAGACACGCACATCGAAGAGAGAGAGAGAGAGGGGGGGAGAGAGAGAACCCCCCACGCCCCCACACACGTGCGCGTGCGAACAGTTCTGTCAGAGGCTTCTCTCGATCCCTAAATTAGGATCCACCCTGCCTGTCTCTTCATCTATGTATGTTTGTGGCTCAATCTATCTCTCTGTGGCTTTGTGGCTCCTTTTATTTGGCCCACGCGTGTGAATAAAGGGACTTCACGAGAGAACCCTGTTTCGATTGTCTGTACAAAGACACAAAGAGATTTGATTGCATCCATGTTCAAAGACAGAGCAGATTGTTGTGTTGTTCACTCACTCATCCTCACGCACCACTGTGTATTACCAAAGACCGAAACACTCAGTGAAAGCAACAACACGTTCTCAAAGCAACAAGAAAAGTAAATAGAAATAAAAGCTAGGGGGTGGAGGGAGGGGTGGACATGAGATAATAATTACATGATTATTTACATAAATCAAATGTTGAAAACTTACCAAGCTAAAAGAAAGAAAAAAAAGAGGTATACATAATAAGTGATAAGTTTTTACCTTCCCGATAAAAATGAAGTTTGATTAATCACAACGCGACAGAATACTAACACCCAGTTTATTTATTTTTATCGGCCGTAACAAACAACCAACAAGACTCATAACTATGTATTGTTATGACACCAGCCAGGCACGCAGCTTATTTATTGTCATCTCCCGTAACAAACAACAACAAGACTCATGATCATATACTGTTATGACACCGCCAGGAAACGCCAGTGGCGAAATCCGCCTGGGGCGGTTCAGGTTCTAGGACATGACTGAGAACGTGGATCTTACAGACACTGTTCGAGAACACGAATGAAATAATTGTTGAAAGGAGGCCTTTAAATTGTGATCGCGGAATGCTTTGAGCAAAGACTTCTTCAATTAGTGCGTACTGACAAAAGAAATCAATGTATAAAAGAAACTACTGAAATTTCTCTGCTCTGGGTATTTGTCCGCCATATTGCAAGCGTGTTGGATTCTGTGTCACATGTTCCAGAAGTATGTGGATCTTTTGTTAAAAACTTCCCACACCGGAAAGCTGTGATGAAGTCGAGGAAAGGTTAAAACGTCGATGGATTCGGTCTTAACATTTACCTCCAGACTTAAACTGTGAAATGTCGATCAGTATTGACAGAACTTCAGAGGCAACATTCACATCCCAGCACATACCCATTTCGGTTCGACAATGCTGATGGAAAGCAAAAGGGTTCATTAAAAACTGTTGTTTTTCTTGAGGATTGTGAATAGTGCAGACCACAGCTGCCCATGATCAGTCACGACTTTGGAATAATTGTGTTGTCTGTCTGTTTGAACTCTGAATGAATGATAAAGATCGTGATTTCCCACGAACGTTATTGTTTGATGTTCTGCACATCATTAACTTCTTGTTAGATGGCGGGCGGGTGTCACCCAGCACCTCTCGCTCTTTAAGGAGGGTTTTAGGGTGTCCTTTTTTCTTTTATTAAAAAAAAGAAAATCAATGGGAATCACACATGAGCTAAGGAAATTTTGTCTCTCTTCATTTTTAGTTCCAGTTTCAGTTTCATTTGCAATTTCCGTTGCACTTCCCAGCACCGAAAACCATTGACTCAGTGTGACTGGCGAGTTTCACAGCTGTCAGCCTCATCTGGCTGTTGCGGGTCTTGTGTGGCACTTGGGGGAAACCTGTGTGCCGCTTGGGGGAAACCTGTGTGCCGCTTGGGGGAAACCTGTGTGCCGTGTGCCGCTTGGGGGAAACCTGTGTGCCGCTTGGGGGAAACCTGTGTGCCGCTTGGGGAAACCTGTGTGCCGCTTGGGGGAAACCTGTGTGCCGCTTGGGGGAAACCTGTGTGCCGCTTGGGGGAAACCTGTGTGGCGCTTGGGGGAAACCTGTTGGAGATCGTGAAGAATTATTCCTTATTCTGAAGATGTCGATCGTTCGGCCTTTAGTACTGCACAGTTCTCATATTTCTCGCTTTTCCTCAGTGACGATCGACATTTTAGCTGGCTTGTCTGAACTCAGCAAACAGGATCCCAGTTTGGACGACAAAGAGTGTCAGAGTGTTGCCATGTTGTTGACTCTGTGTGTGTGTGTGTGTGTGTGAGGGAGGGAGAAAGACAGACAGACAGGGAGACATGAAGGAGAGACAGACAGATAGAAAGAGATGATTTGTACAGGTCAGTAGAGCTGGCACCGCACATCGACATCATCACTGCTCACCGGCTGTCAGACACACTGTGGGCCAACAGACTCACTATTGGTCTCCTGTGTGATCAAAGAAAATGTGAACTTTGAAATGGCAGTAGCTCAGAACTGTGTTGACGGAGCGTTCCTCCATTGGTATTTTGGGAGTCAGGAGGTAAAAAAAAAAAAAAAAAAAAAAAAACAAGAGAGGCAAGGCCTTCAAGACTCACTTGTGATACACTTTTTAAAAAAAATCCAAGCTTTTTATGTATTGAGTATAATTTCAAAATGTAATGTTTAAGATGAGAAAGATCAGTTTAAAGCAAATTAAGTCCCCTAGCATTAATTACAGAGTAATTTCCCTTTTTTACTATCTGCACCAAAACGTTTGCAAAATAAATAAAACTTCCATGCTTAGCAAAAGAAGTTCCTGTTTGAACAAAAAATGATAATAATGACTGCTCTTGTTGTTGGGTCAGAATATCAGATCAAAGTGCCAAGTTTAGAGAATACAAAAAATATAAATATAACAGTAAATGCAGTTTGCATATAATTAGGCTTCTTTTTTTTCTTTTCTTTTTTTTGTGCCCATCCCAGAGGTGCAATATTGTTTTAAACAAGATGACTGGAAAGAACTGAATTTTTCCTATTTTTATGCCTAATTTGGTGTCAACTGACAAAGTATTTGCAGAGAAAATGTCAATGTTAAAGTTTACCACGGACACACACACACACACACACACACACACACACACAAGTGAGTCAAAAAACTACACAAAAAAATGTGTTATAAGCATTAACTGTGAAAACCATTTTTAACCAGTTTCCAATGTTAGGATCTCACAGAAAAGCTTGATATCAGAATGGGTGTGTGTCTCAGAAATGAGCTGTCTTCAGCTGGCATCTTTGGACACGGGAGGTCACAAGCGATGTAAAAGGGTGTGTACACACATTTTCCGGTCCGACTATTTTTTTAATCAATTTCCCAGGTAGCGAATCTTGCAGAAAATGCGAATCTTTCATTTGATGTAACTCGGAACTGAGCTGATGCGGTTGTCTCTATCTGGTATTTTTGCATCTGGCAGGTGAAAAAAATGTAGAAAAAATGTTTTCCAGACATGGTTGGACCTCCTTTCAGAACCCACAGAATTATCCGCCTTTTGTCCATAGTGTGGCGCCACTGAACGTAGCTCTTAAGAACAATGTCATTGATCCACGTTTTCGGTTTCTGTGTACTATTCTGGCTTATGTTTACAATTTATGAATTCGTTTGAAAATGTGTGAGTGCATATCAAAACGGCATGATGTTGATCTAATGTTGAGCAATGTCTGATATGATCTTTTCGTATTGTATTGTATTGTATTGTATTACTAATTTTTGTCACAACAGATTTCTCGGTGTGAAATTCGGGCTGCTCTCACCAGGGAGAGCGCGTCGCTACACTGAGAGCGCCCCCACCCCCACCCAGACCCCCCTCCCCCGCCCTCCACCCCCCGCCCTTTTTTTCTGCATGCAGTTTGTGTTTTTTTGTTTGTTTGTTTGTTTGTTTTCCTACCGAAGTGGGTTTTTCTACAGAATGTTGCCAGGGACAACCCTTTTTTTTGCCGTGGGTTCTTTTAAGTGCGGTAAATGCATTCTGCACACGGGACCTCGGTTTATCGTCTCATCCGAATGACTAGCGTCCAGACCACCACTCAAGGTCTAGTGGAGGGGAAGAAAATACTGTCGAGTGTACCGGGATTCGAACCAGTGTGCTCAGATTCGTTCGCTTCCTCGGCGGACGCGTTGCAAGTTCCAGGCCATGTCTCTCTCTGTTTGTTGACACCAGTTCGATATTACCTGGAGCAGACGAAGAAAAAAAACAAGCTGAGTCACTGTTGTTTCAACCAGGGGTTATATTCCTACGTCATGCATATATGTAGATAAACCTGACTGAAGCCTGACATATATGGGGGGGGGGGGATCGTTACTTTTTCTCAAACAGTATCTTATCTGGCTATACGCGTTCCAGGTGAAAGCTTTTCCAATTTACTTAAGAGCACGAGCAGCGTACGGACCCTGTACAAATAAGAAGGGGAAACACGCACGCACGCACCACACACCCTCGCAATTGGCTGGAATCATCTGAAAGGTCAGTAGACATTCCAGCCTATAAAATTAAATCAAACATTTTGGTTGACATGCTTATGACGGTCTGTTAAAACAGACCCAGTGAATTTACAGCTTGAAAGTTTGCGTATATAATTTTGTTCTAGTCGTGGTTACGTTTTCCTGTCTGGTCGATGTAATTGAAGGCTTCTTTATGATTTTTTTTTTCCCCCCAAAGATCAATAAAGCACTTGCCCACAGACGCACACACACACACACACACACACACACACACACACACACACACACACACACACACACACACACAGAGAGAGAGAGAGAGAGAGAGAAGTCGATGTAATTAAAGGCTTCTTTAACGGATGTGTTTTTTTTTTTCAAAGATCAATAAAATACTTGCCTGCAGACAGACAGACAGACAGACAGATAACAAACACACAGCCAGCTCATTTTCATTAACGGGCACACACACACACACACACACACACACACACACACACACACACACACACACACACACACACACGTACTGCCGTCTCTCGTTGTGACATGACATGTATCTAACGTGTAAATCATGCGTTGGGTAGTGTGGAAACGTTCCAATCTTTCCATTTTAGTTTACTCAGTGATAAGAGAGAGAGAGAGGAATCAATCAATCAATCAATCAAAAACACTTTATTAATCCACATGGAAATTAAGTTGTGCAATCACAGGCTCATTATAAACACTGGCATAAAATCATGCACAACATAAGAAGAGATTAAAACTATTCAAATAAGAATTCCCAATAGCTGACGATATACTAACCCCCACCCCCACCCCCCACACCCCCACTCACACATACTCATGTTAAGACAATAGGGTATTGCACAACAATATTAACAAATGAAAACATCCAACAAAAAAAGAGTATAAGATTACTAAAAATGGCATGCGCGCACGCACGCACACACACCCACACACACACACACACATGTGCGCGCGCACACACACACACACACACACACACACACGTTAAGACCATAAGGTATTGTACAACAATACATAAATAAAAACATCAAGGGAATAAATCGTATATATAATTTAAATGCACGCACACACACACACACACACACACACACACACACACACACACACTCATTCACACACATACTCACACACACACACACACAAACAACGTATGCATGCACATAACATATGTCACGCCAATAAGATTAGAACATTAAGATACATGAAATCCAAGTAAAATAAGAAAATATTTAAAAATCACTTCCGATCACACACACACACAGACAGGAACGAAAGGAAAGGAATTTTGTCTCAAGAATGAACGTTATTGGATTGGTTGGCTAAGCCCTCTGGGAAAATAGGTGTATAAACGAGCAACAACAACAACAAAAAACTAATAAAAGTACACAGAAATAAATACATGCTCAGGTCATATTCCACATACAAGCAGAGAGAGAAAGAGAGAAACACACACACACACACACACACACACACACACACACACACACACACACACATGGAAGAAGATTATAACAGTTTCATTAACACCAGTTGTCATCAATACAGACTGGAAACTGGTGTCAAATTTGAAAGATTCACAAGAAAATCGTGGAAATCGTGGAAATTCCCTTTTTTTAAAAAGTTCAGATCATCTCTCTTTTTTTTTGGGGGGGGGGGGGGGGGGTTCTAGTAATACTATCCCAGAACTAACGCCCAGAATAGGTAAGATTTGATTTACATAGAGTAATTGTTGTGAAGGAGATGTTTATTTATGAGAGTCGATAATTTTTTTTTAAAGATGATTTCTTAAATAATAATTATAATATTAGAGAAACAGACAGAATCAGAGAGTGACATTGACCCAGAAAGGCGCAACGGTCTTTGTTACTTGGCCTAACGGTCACAAACCAGACAGACAGACAGACAGACAGAGACACAGACCAAAAGAGACAACGACCTTTGTCACAAGGCACAGATGACACTAACGAGAGAAACAGACACAATCAGACACGCACACCACCCCAACCCCCAACCCCCAACCCCACCCCCGCAAACACACACACGGACGGATGGATGGATGGATGGATATATGCAATGACCGTTGTAACAAGGCCTAATTGTCACAGATGTTTGAAATCGGTTAAAAACATCCAGAGGTTGCCACCCGGACACGAATGCCAGAGGGCATCGACCATCAGTTTGCACCTTGTGTGCCGTCATTCGGAAACTTAACGTTGCCATCAAAAAATCAATCTTTAATTGCAAGACGAGCTTATCTTGTGAGCGATGTTGAAGTGTAATTCGGTACGCGCATTATTCGCCTTTTGCTTTCCTTCAGTTCGGAGCAGTGGCTGCATTGACTCGCGGCTCAGACATATTTGATATATCCATTTCTGGGCAACTGAACAATGATCATGGTGAGCTGTTGTGTTTGAAAGAATGTGTGAACACTTTCAAATGGTCTCATTCATAAAATAGTTATTTGTTTTCAGTTTGTTGCGGTTACAAGTTGCGACAGCTACTGGGCTGAGTTCGTTTAACAACACGAGACTTGTGATGTTAACATTTTTTTGTGACTTCGGGTTATCTGCCTTTTTGTCATGTTCAATGCTGATAAAAACACCATCACCACCACTACCACCACCACCAACAACAACAACAACAGCAAGACAACAACAACAACGACAAAAACCAACGTTCTTTGACGATTCGCCGTTCAATAGCACCTGTTTGTCCTTTACACCATTGTTCTCGTAAATTCCGACCAGCAATTTCAGGTAAGTAGTGTCTCGAAGATCAATGAAAGTGTTGTTCTGACCTGCCAAGTAATTTTACTGTTCCCACAGCTTGCCCGTTTTGAAGACTTCATTCCACACAGATGAAAATCCTTCACTTACTCAGAGACAGTGTTTGTATTATTTGCACTGTCTTCCCCGCGCTGGCGTAATATTTCTCCCAGTCGGATTAAGATAAGGAAACAGGAATAGCGATGTTCTCGCGAATCAATAGTAATTTCACCAGCACTTTTTACGTAAAGTTTTATGTGGGGAATCAACACTAATTCCACAGAGGTCAAACTTTTTTGTGTAATATATGGGAAATCAACAACAATCTCATAAATGTAGGACTTTCTATGTAGCATTACTTGCGGGAAATCAATAGCAATTTCAAAAAATGGGGCTTTTATGTAACATCATATGTGGTAAAATCTATAGTAATGTCACAGAGGTAGGACTTTATGTCACGTTTTATGTGGGAAACCAGTAGTAAATTCACAAAGATTGGGCTTTTATGCAGCGTTTTATTTGAGAAATCAGCAGCAATTTCACAGAGGTAGATTTTTTTTTATGTAACGTTTCATATGGGGAACCAATAGTAATTTCAGAGAGGTAGAGGGGACACAAACTCATACACACACAGACACAGACACACACACACACACACACACACACACGCACGCACGCACGCACGCACGCACGTACGCACGCACGCACGTACGCGCGCGTCTAAAACGAATGTTTGCCATTTTCAGAACGTTGACGACTGACGAAACTCAACAACAACAAGAGTTGTGGAAAAGTAGCATGCGGGATGCTGTAAACATTTGATTGACCTTGAACTACCCTGGTCCCACCGTCGTCACGTTGACACGCGGATGTCAAGACTGGTGGACTGCCGGCTTTTAACCGTCCACGACTGGAGGTAGGTGACTGAAGAGGAAGACCCAGTGGTTCAGCATGTGGGGGAGGCGCGACCAGCCTTGGGACTGCACGGTTCAGCTGGCGCTGGTGCTGGTGGTGACGGTGATGATGCTGCTGCTGCTGAAGGGAACGGAAAGCAAGGAGCAGACTCAGCAGTCTCGGGACGTGGCTGGTAAGTGGACTTTTTTTTTCTTTGCTATGTTCCACTTCTCTCTCTCTCTCTCTCTCTCTCTCTCTCTCTCTCTCTCTCTCTCTCTCTCTCTCTCTCTCTCCTTTTTTTCGATTCAAAGAAGCCGACATTTGTATCGTTTTTGAATATGCACGGAGAAAGTGCAAATTAACTGAATATGTATAGGTTTACTTTTCTTTTTTTTCATACTTTTCTTTTAGGGTGATCACGCCGTGAGTTTGTCGAACGTGGGTATAGCCGTTTTCGACTTAAGTGTTTTCTATTGTCTTGCAGCAGGTTTGTTGCTGCGACTTTGATACATATATTCATGCTGTTTGGTTTGTTTTTATGTGTTAAACGATTATTCTGATGTGTCCCATGCCAATAGGACTGTAATGTCAATGGCATTAAAACATTTTTCAGTTTCAGTTTCTCTCCTTTTTTTTTTCTGCCCTATCATCTGCTCCGTTTGAGTCATTACAACCACGCCGCTCACTCCCGGAGTCCACCCACACACACACACGCCCTCCCCCCCTCACCCATATCCACATCCACATCACTTTCCACCGATCCTCTCAGATGTGTCTCTCTTACGGAACTGACGGTGGCAGAATGGTTAAGACCCCGTGTCTGTCAATACAGTGTCTGTGGGGGGAGCTAGGTTCGAATTCCGGTCTCGCCCTTTCCACCAAGTTTGACTTGAAAATCAAATTGTCTGAGGAAGGGCGCAATAGCCGAGTGGTTAAAACGTTTGACTTTCAATCTGAGGGTCTCCCGGTTTCGAATATCGGTGACGGCGCCTGGTGGGTAAAGGGTGGAGATTTTTCCCATCTCCCAGGTCAACATAATTTATGTGCAGACCTGTTAGTGCCGGAACCCCCTTTGTGTGTATACGCAAGCAGAAGATCAAATACGCACGTTAAAGTATTCTGGTGGGTTATGGAAACAAGAACATACCCAGCATGCACACCCCCGAAAGCGGAGTATGGCTGCCTACATGGCGGGGTAAAAACGGTCAGTAAAAGCCATCGGTAAAGAGCTGATCTGGGTAAGCACCAGAACGCAGAAGAAGAAAAGAAGAAAAAGAAGAAGTGTCATGTGATTAGCGCAACGAGGTCACTTGAGCATGTTTAAAGGCCGTGGGAACAAGATGTTTTTGCTGTGCAAATTTCCTACTTACCACTTTGATACGCGGTTAAGGGATATAATTCGATCTGCTAATACAGCTTGTAGTGAGTATAGTATTTAGAAGCATATGCTTTGGGTTTTCCCCACATCTTTGAACATCACATCCGCATTACATAAATAATTTGTGACCAGCTTGTGGAAGTGTATTGGTGTGATGCTTTGTAGTCTGAGGCAGCTATGTGTGCGATGCTGTTGGTACAAACAATGTATGTTAAATTGATGGTGGTTGGTGGTGTGTGTGTCAGTGATTGATGCCGTGGGTATAGTGTTTGTCCTGTGGCAATTTGTGTTGATGTAAACATTTGAAGTTCAACGAACAAACATTTTATGTAGCTGAGAGTGTTTGGTGTGTGTTTATGTCTTGTTAGTTTTATTATTATTTATCTCTGATAAACAACAGTACATAATACATACATTAAGCGCAGCATTATACTGTGATTGGGCCTGATTGGCGTGGGGCCGATTCTGTGCCAGCTATTCCAACGGAATGTGGGTAAACATGGAATCGTTGTGTACATTAGCTCTTGAAAATAAAACATTATTTTTATGCCTTGTAGGCCTGATTTGTCGTTGCGGTATTGCTCTGTCTTTGCTTTTTTTTTTTTGTGTGCTCCCTTATTGCACTTTCGTCGCGGACACAGTCGCTCACCCCCGAACTAACTTCTTTTTCTCTCTGTTTTGTCTTGTTCCGTTTGTCTTTGTGTTTGTCTTTTTTTTTTGTTTGTTGGCTGCCACTTTCCGCACTCGATGCACCGGCGTCTTAGGACCTCATGACCTTTGTTACCCCGCATTGGTCCTCTTCGTTTTCACGGAGTTTGCTCTTCGTTCTGCGTTGTGGCGCAACCCCACGTACCGATGCACACGGGCTTTTACGTGTATGACCGTTTTTACCCCGCCATGTAGGCAGCCATACTCTCGTTTTCGGGGGTGTGCATGCTGGGTATGTTCTTGTTTCCATAACCCACCGAACGCGGACATGGATTACAGGATCTTTAACGTGCGTATTTGATCTTCTGCTTGCATATACACACGAAGGGGGTTCAGGCACTAGCAGGTCTGCACATATATACCTGGGAGATCGTAAAAATCTCCACCCTTTACCCACCAGGCGCCGTCACCGTGATTCGAACCCGGGACCCTCAGATTGACAGTCCAACGCTTTAACCACTCGGCTGTTGCGCCCGTCACTGAGTTTGTCCGTTTATGTGTGTGTGTGTGTCAGCATGCCTGCTCATCAATCTCTCTGTATCTGCCTCTTTTGTTTGTTTCTTTGTTCGCCCTCTCCTTTCTCCACGTGTCTGTGCTGGCGTGTGTGAATGATAACTTGTTGGATTTTAGACGCAGATCTGAACCATCAGCCATCTCTTCTCGTCTTCCTAGCAGCCTCTTTGTGAAATGAACATTCACTCGTGTGTGCGAACAGAGCAAGAGACGCGTGCGCGCGCACACACACACACACACACACACACACACACACACACGCACACACTCACACACACACACACACACACACACACACACACACACACACACACACACACACACACACACACACACACACGCACACACACGACACACGCACACACACACACACCACACACTCACACACGCACACACTCTCACACACACACACACACACACACACACACGCACACACACTCACACACACACACAACACAAACGCACACACACACACACCACACACACACACACACACACACACACGCACACACTCACACACACACACACACACACACGCACGCACACACACACACACACACACACACACACACACACACACACACACACACACACACACGACACACACACATACACACACGCACACACACACCCAAATACAAACACACACACACACACACACACACACACACACACACACTGACACGCACGCGCTCACACATACGCGCGCGCACACACGCACACACACACACACACACACACACACACACACACACACACTGACACGCACGCGCGCACACACACACACACACACACACACACACATTCACACACACAAACGCGCGCACACACATACACACACGCATACACATCCACATACAAACACACACACACACACACTGACACACACTGACACGCACACACACACACTCACTCACACACACACGCGCGCGCGCGCGTGCTTATTCTCACATGCGTGCACAAGCGCGTTCACTCGTGTAATCACATGCTTCTTTTCTGTAGTCCTCTTCGTTCCTTCCGTGACGAATCCCTCCTGCCTGTTTGTTTGTCCCTATTTCTGTCTCACTGTCTCTGTCTCTATCTGCATCTGTCTCTGTCTATCTTTATCTCTCTCTCTTTCTCTCTCTCTCTCTTTCTTTGCCCCCCCCCTCCCCCACACCCCACCCCGCTGTTTTTTTTCCCCCCTATATTTTCAGCTCACTGGAATTGTCTCTTCACCTCACCCCCCCCTTCGTGAAATGCCATTGCCAGTACTGAGTAAAACATCCGTATGATTCCGAATCAATGCCAGCTGAAAGTCTCCTAATGTCCTTATGTATTTACAACAACAAAAAAAAAACAAAAAAAAACACCAACAGTAAAGACTATTTGCAAATACATCTCGGAAACCCGCATTAGCTAATTCTGGGGGTGGGGGGGCGGGGGGGGGGGAGTGTCAAGAATTACCGGAGAAAGCTTTCATCAGAACCCAGTATGGAAGCAACAGATGAATATGACGCTTATTTTAAACGTCCGGACAAATGGCGACCATTAGGGCACGCTTGGGTTGCTTTTCCTGAAGATCAATGGTCGGGACAGGGACAGATGGATGCAGCATTACCCGGCTGAAATTGGGATGCCATTACCGCCAACGGAAGGGGGTCCACTTCTGGCGAGAAATGTCTCCGGTGATTGATTTTAACATTCTGAAAAAAAAAAAAAAAAAGGGGGGGGGGCGGGGGGGGCGGGGGGGGGGGCGTTGGGGGGGGGGGAATTAACCCTCCCTGTCTGTCTTTCTGTCTCTGTCTATTTCTCTCTTTGCCTCTATCCGTCTCTTTGTCTGTCCGTCTATCTCTCTCTCTCTCTCTCTCTGTGCCTTTCTGTCTGTCTGTCTTTCTTTTATTTCCTGAACGCAGTTAGTAATTCTCTCACGCGATTTTGACTGACAGATTCGACGACATAGAAGCATTTTTTCATTACCCAAACACAAACGCCTTCTCTGTACTTCTAAGCATGTTTCAATACCCCAACAACAGAAACACCTTCTCTGTACAGAAGCATGTTTCAATACCCCAGCAAACACAAACGCCTTCTCTGTACAGAAGCATGTTTCAATACCCCAGCAAACAGAAACGCCTTCTCTGTACAGAAGCATGTTTCAATACCCCAGCAAACACAAACGCCTTCTCTGTACTTCTAAGCATGTTTCAATACCCCAGCAAACAGAAACGCCTTCTCTGTACAGAAGCATGTTTCAATACCCCAGCAAACACAAACGCCTTCTCTGTACAGAAGCATGTCTCAATACCCCAGCAAACACAAACGCCTTCTCTGTACAGAAGCATGTTTCAATACCCCAGCAAACACAAACGCCTTCTCTGTACACTGAGAAGCATGTTTCAATACCCCAGCAAACACAAACGCCTTCTCTGTACACTGAGAAGCATGTTTCAATACCCCAGCAAACACAAACGCCTTCTCTGTACAGAAGCATGTTTCAATACCCCAGCTAACAGAAACGCCTTCTCTGTACAGAAGCTTGTTTCAATACCCCAGCAAACAGAAACGCCTTCTCTGTACAGAAGCATGTTTCAATACCCCAGCAAACAGAAACGCCTTCTCTGTACTTCTAAGCATGTTTCAATACCCCAGCAAACACAAACGCCTTCTCTGTACACTGAGAAGCATGTTTCAATACCCCAGCAAACACAAACGCCTTCTCTGTACACTGAGAAGCATGTTTCAATACCCCAGCAAACACAAACGCCTTCTCTGTACACTGAGAAGCATGTTTCAATACCCCAGCAAACAGAAACGCCTTCTCTGTACACTGAGAAGCATGTTTCAATACCCCAGCAAACACAAACGCCTTCTCTGTACACTGAGAAGCATGTTTCAATACCCCAGCAAACACAAACGCCTTCTCTGTACACTGAGAAGCATGTTTCAATACCCCAGCAAACACAAACGCCTTCTCTGTACACTGAGAAGCATGTTTCAATACCCCAGCAAACAGAAACGCCTTCTCTGTACACTGAGAAGCATGTTTCGATACCCCAGCAAACAGAAACGCCTTCTCTGTACACTGAGAAGCATGTTTCAATACCCCAGCAAACAGAAACGCCTTCTCTGTACACTGAGAAGCATGTTTCAATACCCCAGCAAACACAAACGCCTTCTCTGTACACTGAGAAGCATGTTTCAATACCCCAGCAAACACAAACGCCTTCTCTGTACAGAAGCATGTTTCAATACCCCAGCAAACAGAAACGCCTTCTCTGTACTTCTAAGCATGTTTCAATACCCCAGCAAACAGAAACGCCTTCTCTGTACTTCTAAGCATGTTTCAATACCCCAGCAA
>NC_134879.1:10672309-10687309 GCF_041734735.1 Babylonia areolata
TCTTGATTCCAATGCAGTAAGCAAAAGGGTTAACACAGGGTAAACAGACAAGAGTGGCATCATGTTGACTACATGCAGTGTTGTGCACGTCAAGCCTTGTCCAAAGAACATTAGATATGATTTTTTTAATAATAATGTTTGCATTTCACACATATCGACTGCACGTGCGTGCAAATTACTGGTGTGTTTTGCCGCCATCTTGAATATCGAAGAACATCGAAGCCCATTACCTTATGTACCCATTTCATACATGGTGATTACATACAGTTCTCGCTAACAGCACGCTGTGTTCCCATTTTGAACGTGACGGTAACATCTGCACATGTGCAGTCAACTGTGTCCGGTCGATTTTCCACCGTTGCTGTATTGCTGAACATTGTAAGAACCTACCAGTATGGACTTTTAAGCATTTCTATTTTGTTGGTGGTGGTTGTGGTGTTTGTTTTGTTTGTTTGTTTTTGTATTCTCCTTCTTCTTTTTTATATATTTTATTCATTTATTTATTTTATATATATATATACTTTATTGTGTCCTATGAAACATACCATTTCCTACATAGTTTGATATACTGTTATTGCTGTCGTTGTTATTGTTGTTGCTGTTGTTGTTGTTGCTACTGCTGGTTTCCTGTCAAAGTGGATATTTCAACAGAATTTGGCCAGAGGCAAACCCTGTGGGGACAAAGGTGGAGAAACACAGTCTGCGTGGCTTGCTGAACCTGGCTTTGATAGTGTCCGGTGCTCCTAGGAAACGACAGAGTGACAAATAGAGAGACAGATGGTGTGTTTGGGCAGAAGGATTTTCCCTCCCAGGTTGACGGTTATTTTCGGTTTCGGATGAAACTGGCATTTTTGCCCCAGCACAGCAAGGAGAAAAAACAACAACAAAACAAATATGTTGCTTATCTTCGACACAGCTTTCACAGAACCATGTTCACGCCTTGAAACCAGTTATCAGTGTATCAGTTTCAGGTTCAGTTTCATGAAGGTGTCCAAGCGTGCGGACTGATCCATATACGCTACGCCACACCTTCTTTAGGGAGAAAATAGCAGATGTCTAAAGTTCGCATTAACTCAACGCGCATTCCAGTTTTTGAATCTGTCGCTGTGTTGTCAGTCTGGTTCAGGCCTCTGAAATCAGTCTGTGTTGTCAGTCTGGTTCAGGCCACTGAAATCAGTCTGTGTTGTCAATCAGGTTCAGGCCACTGAAATCAGTCTGTGTTGTCAATCAGGTTCAGACCTCTGAAATCAGTCTGTGTTGTCAGTCTGGTTCAGACCTCTGAAATCACTCTGTGTTGTCAATCAGGTTCAGACCTCTGAAATCAGTCTGTGTTGTCAATCAGGTTCGGGCCACTGAAATCAGTCTGTGTTGTCAGTCAGGTTCAGGCCTCTGAAATCAGTCTGTGTTGTCAATCAGGTTCGGGCCACTGAAATCAGTCTGTGTTGCCAGTCATGTGGACAGGCTGAGTTGTCAGCAGCTTCCGAGCACGTGGAAAGCGAACTGGAAGCGTGTGGCCAGAGAGCTGAAAACCTGCCCGTGTCAGATGAACATGATGTGTTATTTAATGAACAATGAATAATGATAGTATTTTATATAGCGCCGAATCTTGTGCAGAGACAAATCTAAGCGCTTTCACGCCAGTCATTCACACGCAAGCACAACTCTAAAACTGAAGACAAGGAAGAGGTAGGGGAGGGAGGCTATCTTGGGAAGAGGTGGGTTTAAGGCCAGACTTGAAAGAGCTGAGTGCGGAGACCTGACGAAGCGAAAGAGGAAGTTCATTCCAAATGCAAGGTCCAGAGACAGAGAAAGAACGGCGTCCAACGGTTGAGTGTTTGAATCTGGGTATGCGTAAGCAGAGTGGATCCGAAGCCGATCGTAAAGAGCGAGATGGAGTGTAGAAGTGAAGGCAGCCACGGAGATGCGAAGGGGCAGATTTGTGAATACATTTGTAACATAGAGTGCTGATCTTATACTTTGTTCTGTGTGAGACAGGGAGCCAATGGAGATGTTGCAAAAGAGGAGTGATGTGCTCAGATCTTTTCTTTCTGATGACGAGTCGGGCAGCAGAGTTTCGTATGCGCTGAAGTGACTGAATAGACGAAGCAAGGCAAACCAGACAATAGAGAGTTACTTTAGTCAAGGTGAGAGAGAATGAGAGAAATGACAAGGCTTGTAGTTGCGTCGGTGGACAGATATTTCCGAATGAAACTGATGCGTCACAATTGACAGTAGTAAGGTTGACTTGTCTGACTGATAAATTTTTGCATGGACAGTGTGTTGTCAAGGACAATGCCGAGGTTCTTGACTGAGCTGGAAAGAGGGATGGATGTTCTGCCATGTTTGATTGTGTCAGTTGTGATGGAAGAGAGTTTTTTTAGTTCCTATTATCATTGCTTCGGTTTTGTCTGCGTTCAATTGTAACTTATTCAGAGTCATCCAGTTTTGAATGTCCAGGAAGCATTCAGATGTTTCTTGCAAGAGCGAGGACAATTTTTCAGGGGTATCACTCTTCTGAAGTTGAGTGTCATCAGCATAAGAATGATGACGAACATTGTGGTGGTCGATAATTTGAGCGAGAGGAGTAGTGTACAGTGTGAAAGCAGATCCCTGTGGGACTCCGTGTTCGATTATAACTGGTTCAGACTGGAAATTATCGACGATAACAGACTGGAATCGATCAGTGAGATAAGATTTGAACCAGTTGAGAACAGTGCCGTTGTTGCCAAATGTAAAGTGAAGACGGGAAAGAAAGATTGAATGGTCTATCTTGTCAAAGGCAGCTGACAAGTCGAGAAGAGTGAGAAGGGAAAGTTTTCCTGAGTCGGACGCTAACAGTGGATTATTCAGGATATGGATGAGAGTGGTTTCGGTGCTGTGGTCAGCACGACAGGCAGACTGAAAAGGGTGGAGGAGATTGTTGAAACAAAGGTGGTTGTTGAGCTGCTTCAGGACAGCTTTTTCAGGAAGTTTGGACAGGAAAGAAAGTTAGAAACTGGTCGATAATTTTTCAAAATGTTTGCATCAAGGTTGGGGTTCTTCAGAAGAGGCCGGACTAGTTTTCCCAGTGGAGGATTTGAGGGTTGCAGTCTTGCTCTGTGTTGGTCCCATTGCTTTCTTGATGCCATCATACATCCCTCGGATGTTGCCTCTTTCAGCAGCATTCTGTATCTCTTCACTGAGCTCTGTCCAGTACTCAATTGCACATCGCCTGGCGTTAAGCTGAACCTACCTCCCGGCGGCCCTGAGGATTTGCAGGTTCTTCTCACTGGGCGACCGTTTGTACTCAGTGAGTGCAGCGCGCTTGGCCTCAATACTGGGGGTCATCTCTGATGATTTGGCCTCAAATCAGTCGTGGGACTTCGCGGTTTTCTTCCCAAAGATGGCCATAGCAATGCGGTGCATGGTGTCTCGTAGCGTTTCCCATCTTTCTGTGGCAGAGTCTCTGGGCTGCAATGCATCGAATTCTCTCTCAAAGGCCACTGCGAACTGTTCTACAAGGTCTGGCTGAGACATCTAAATTTTCTAGTACAATGCATTAAAATCTAGAAATAATGTATTGCCTTGGTGATACATTTTGTTTGACATGACCATTGAGATGTGTGTATAACATTTGTTATGAATGTGATTTGTTTGTATACCCATGTACACCCTTTCAAGAGGGGCTATGGCCTAATAATGAATAAATCATTCGCATTTGCATTCGCAGTCATATGGGAAATATCAGTGGGGAAAAAAGATAATAATTTATTTGTATTCACTTCATTATGTCAGAAATTACACAATTAACCATTCAGAAGCTCCCTCTGAGTCAATTTCTGAAATGGGGTATTGAAATGCATGATTTGTTGTTTTGGTTGTTTTTTGTTTTTTGTTGTTGTTTTTTTGTCTGTGTGTTTTTTCAGTTATTGAGATAGATAAACAGAAAGATAGATAGGTTGGTTGGCTGGTTGGTTGATTGATTAATTGGACGGTATGTACAGAAAAGAGCACACTATAGATTGACAGATACATACAGAGAAATACATTCAGAGAAAGACAGAATTGTTTGTTGTATTTTTTGATGGTTCATTACACGGAGGATAGAAAAGAGCGGAGCATTAGTTAACTGAATTCCGTTCCGCGGGCTGGCAGAACGGCAATGGGCATTCATTGATTTCCTCTAGTTTTTACTTCACGGCCCGTGTCCTGCCGTACAGCGGGGCAGTGACTGGCTGCGGGAAGAGTGGAGTGATGGCCTAGAGGTAACGCGTCCGCCTAGGAAGCGAGAGAATCTGAGGGCGCTGGTTCGAATCACGGCTCAGCCGCCGATATTTTCTCCCCCTCCACTAGACCTTGAGTGGTGTTCTGGACGCTAGTCATTCGGATGAGACGATAAACCGAGGTCCCGTGTGCAGCATGCATTTAGCGCACGTAAAAGAACCCACGGCAATAAAAGGGTTGTTCCTGGCAAAATTCTGTAGAAAAATCCACTTCGACAGGAAAAACAAATAAAAAAAACTGCACGCAGGAAAAAATACAAAAAACTGGGGGGGAGAGCAGCCCGAATTTCACACAGAGAAATCTGTTGTGATAAAAAGGAATACAAATACAAATACAAATCTTCATGTCTACCCGCTTCACACCGAAGCCATTTGCTTCCTTCTTCCGCCTTGATTTGTGTTCGGATGACGTGACCGCAGACTGATTGTGATTTGTTTGTAACGCCTCCACCTAGTTCCTGGTCTGCAACCTTCCACCCCACCCCACTCCCATCCCCACCCCACCCCCGATACACACATACACGCGCGCGCGCGCACATGCACGCACGCACGCACGCACACACACACACACACACACACGCACGCACGCACGCACACACACGCACACACACACACACACACACACACACGCACACACACACACACACACGCACGCACACACACACACACACACACACACACACACGCACACACACACACACACGCACGCACACACACACACACACACACACACACACACACACAGCACGCACGCACGCACGCACACACACACACACACACACACACTTTCCCTCTGTTCCACCCTGCACCACATCAATTCCATCCGTGGTGAATCAGAATGCAGAATACATCTCTTCCTCAGAGAATCAAGTCTGCCGACGCCAACGAACAGCCACAGGACAGGGGAACGGGGTTGTTCAGTTGTCGCTCTGACAATGTTCAGCTTGAACTGAAACGAATAGATTTCATTTTCCGAGGGCAACAGAGTAAGCAGGACAATGGTGGTGGTGTTTTTGTTGTTGTTGTTTTTGTTGTTTTATGTTGTTATTGTTGTTGTTTCATCTAGCCATCGAAAAGGGAAAAATCCGGATGTAAATTTAAAAAAAAGATAGTTGTATCAAAATAGCACACAACAAGAAAGAGAGAGAGAGAATACGAATACGAATACGAATATGAAATGTGTTATTTAGATTTAGGTCTAACTCCATTACTGAAGAGGTAAGTCATATACCAATTACGCAATCGGTTTTACAAATAATTCAGTGTTTGATATTTACGCTTAAGATGGCTACTGTAACGACACTTTCATATTGATACTATAATTCAAATTCCGGCGATACGCAATCATTTCCAGATAGTGTAAACGCAGAACTTCTTCTTCTTCTTTTCCCTTAACTATGTTACAAGTCCTCGGAGCGCCGCACACAAAAACTGTTCACATATTCCTTCATGTCTGTGGGGTTGTGAGTGAAAACCAGTGTCGCCGCAAATAGTAGAACGCCGTTACACAATGCAGTCTCAATCCTGGCTGACACAAGGAAATTGAATCTAAACCAGCGCGGGCTGTTAAAAACTTAGGCGTAACATATTTTATCATCAAGTCATGAAGACCATGACATCGAAACATAAAATGAATTTTATCTTCTTCTGAATCGTGGCATAAATACCGCAACTCTTTGTCAACCTTTCTTTCACAAAATGAAACGATGAAAAAGCCAAATCTTAAATTGGTCAAAGTACACTTAACAACAATACAATACAACACAATACAACACAGTACAATACAATACAATACAATACAATAAGAGGTGCCTTTGGCGGACACACGGAATGGAGTCTATGAGTGGCAATAGTGTAGCACTGGTTTATTGCAATGGCCGGGAAATACTGCTATTGCTGTGTTTCAGTGTAATTAGTAAGTAGGTTTTCAGACAGAACTAAAGGGTGGCCGTGGTACAAGGAAAGACACTGACACTGACACTATTTTATTGTCCATTCAGCGTAAAGGCCCTTTAGACATTGGAGTGGGGGGGGGGGCAGGGTGTGTGTGAAAAATTGGAATGACAACTGAAACGAATGAAATACATCAATCCATGGTCTCACACACACACACACACACACACACACACACACACACACACGAGCGCGCGCACACACACACACACACACACACACACACACACACACACACACACACACACACACACACACACACACACACACACACACACGCAGCAACCACGCGCACACACAAGACCCATATACAGGATCATCTTGAATTCGACAGTTCATCGGTTATCTTTTTTCTAACGTTCATCGCTTCCGCAATAAATTTAGCTATTCCTTTAATTACAGTTTCATTGTTGCTGGAAAGCAGATTTATAACGTTTTTATCACTTGGGTTGTTTTCGAGTGCGTTTAATGCAAGGCAGTTTTTACGTTTGTCTGCATAGGCTGTACACTGAAATAGAAAATGTGTTTCATTTTCTGGATCATTTCCACAAGATGGACAAATCATATCGTTCGAGGAATTTTCAGTGAAGTACCATTGCTTACAATTCTTCAGGCCACACTCTCAACCTAAATCGAATAAGGTTCGTCCTGTGCCATTTATCAGTAACAAATAAAAGATATCTTTCTGCTTGGAAAGCATCTTTAAAGGAATGAAACCCATCTATATTTGTCGCTAGCCTCTATTTCAAAGTGCCAGGTTTGCATATAACAAAATACCAGCCTGTCTTTAAATTCATTAACAAAACTATGCTCACATCCAACACCTTGGCTAAGCCAAACAATACCAAAGCCGTTTTCGCATAAGGTCTTTTGCATATTCGAAACCCAATTAGAATGACCTGATTCGTGAGAGAGAGAGAGAGAGAGGGAGGGGGGGCAAGGGGAGAGGAGGTAGCTTGCTAAATGTAACGAAGTGTGTGTCTGAGTTATTGTCACTCTGATCTGAAAGATCAACCTAAAAACGAATAAAAAGCTAATTTGTGTTTGCACATTTCTTATTGTTAATTTACCTGTGTGCTCGCTGAATCGGTAGCGTACGCATCACTGACTTGAAGTTGTGTACCTTGTGTAATAGAGCGAGTTACCACTCTTTACTATTTGTTAATCATATCGTCTCCTGGCCCATTATTTGTTAATTTCCAGTGGATAAACTACCGAGGCAACCATGTATTTGTTCTGTATTGTCCATGTGTTCTGTGTGGCTTATTCAGGATTAAAGAGGCTATGCCAGTCTTGAATAAAAAGCTAATTTGTGTTTGCACATTTCTTCTGTCTTTGCTGCTGTGTGCACATGTCAAATGATTGGTATAAGAACAGGCTCGGCGCTTATTTTTTTTGAGGAATGTACCTTTTATTTACCTGTGTGCTAGCTGAATCGGTAGCGTAAGCATCACTGACTTGAAGTTGTGTACTTTGTGTAATGGAGCGAGTTACCACTCTTTACTATTTGTTGATCTGAAAGACTTTTGGTATTTACAGAGAAGAGTAATTGATAACGGAAGACATCGAGACCAATTCCCCCGCTGTCTCTCTCTCTGCCCCCCCCCCCTCCCCCCCCCCCACCCCCCTCCCCTCTCTTTCTTTCTCTCCTTATCCTCTTCTCTCTGTCACTACTCATCTGTCTGTTTCTTTTTCTCTTGTGTGTTTCCTGTTCTAGATCTCTCTCTTTCTGTCTCGAGAAAATGGATGACATTTAATCAATACAGTGTAATCTTCTTCAACCTTTTGTTGTTCACATCGTCATCCAAATCCATATTGTTTGTCTGTCTGCATTGGGTTTATTGGTGTGTGTTTGTGGTGGTGGTGGTTTTTGGTTTGTTTCTGTGTTTGTTTCTTTCGTCGTTGTTGTTTTTTCTTTTCTTCTTCTTCTTCTTTTTTTCCCCCCCTTGTTTTTTTTGTTGTTTTTTGTTTGTTTGTTTTTTTGTTTTGTTTTGTTGTTGTTTTTTTGTATATTTCATTACCCAAGTAAAATGTTTGTTCACCCCCCCCCCTCTCTCTGTCTCTGTCTCTGTCTCTCTGTCTCTCTCTCTCTCTCTCTCTCTCTCTCTCTCTCTCTCTCTCTCTCTCTCTCTCTCTCTCACCATCCTCACGATTGACGAAACCCATGTGACAGAAAGCACAATTATATTAACCAGCTTTTCGACAATCAAAGCAGTTTCTTGTACCATGACCACCCTGTAGTTCTGTCTGGACTTGCTAATTACTAAAACGATGAGACGTCTCTCATTGTATTGTATTGTATTGTATTGTATTGTATCACTTTTTTGTCACAATAGATTTCTCAATGTGGAATACGGGATGCTGTCCCCAGGGATAACGCGTCGCCACAATGCAGCGCCACCCCACCCCCGTTTTTCTTTTTATTTACTTATTTTTCTCTGACTGCAAGTGTATTTATTTTCCTATTAGTGGATTTTTTTTTTCATAATTTTGCCACGGACAACTCTTTTGTTGCCGTGGGTTCTTTTACGTGCGTTAGGTGCATGCCGCACATGGGACCCCCGCGGTTTATCGTCTCAACCGAATGATTATCTTCCAGACCACCACTCAAGGTTTAGTGGGAAGGGAGAAAATACTGGCGACTGTGGAATTCTGTCCCGTGCGCTCAGATTCTCTTGCTTCTCAGGCAGATGCGTTACCACTTTAGGCCATCGTTCCACAATTAACACGATACGTCTTGGTGTAGTGAAAGTCGTTATTGCCGCGAGACATAATCACCTCGGCCTGCATTCAATTCAATTCCCGTTCAATGTTTCATGCACATGATGCTACACCTTGCATACACATCCGCACGCCCAAACACACGCGCACAATATCACTCGCGCGCACGGACCTGTCCCAGATTGACAAAAGTAGTAATTCAACCATTCTTTTGCTCGCACGGAGATCGTAAACCTGTACCTCAGGTCCATGAAATTAATGGAAACACATGACAGCAGAACAAGAGAATGTTGAACCTCTTTTATAAGTTCAAAACAGAATTGTTACAAATTTGGAACAAATTTTTCTTTAAAGGAATAAAACCATCTATACCAAAACAGTCACGATCGGCCCTTTCAGAGCCTGACTATACCACAAGGAACAGAAGGTGGCTGTTCAACAGCAAGAGGCAGAGTGCCGAAAGTGTCTGACGAAGGGACACAGAACATCAGAATGCACAAACCCTGTCAGATGCGGACAGTGTTTTCAGAGTGGTCACAAGGCAGGGGACGAGCAGTGTGGTCTGGTTGCTAAGAGCGCACACGACAAACCTATGCATTCAACTACACAACACGAAGCAACAGAACAATTGAACAGTACCAAAACGACCAAAACCAATACACAACATGGCAACAAACAAAGCACTTCCCAAACCACTAGAGGCAGATCCAGAACGAGGAATCGTCATTTGAACCACCCTCACCTCCTGCCTACGCGAAGACTCTGGGTCTGTGAAACGTCCCCGCTCTAAAGGGTCCTCCCCTCCCCTGTCTGAAAAGCAACCCAGAGCTGGAGACCTCGGCGAGGAGTCAGACGACGACGACGACGATGAAAGTCTCTTCCGTCTACCTAGTGAAGGATAGATTCCCCAGTGACGGTTGGACTGCACTGAAATACTGTGACCCGGCTTTGTCCCTGGACTGAACGAGATTTGATCATGTCTTGCATGTCTTGAGTTGTTTCTCTTTCAATGGAATGCTTGTGAGTGATTTCTTTGAATGCTAGAGGGCTTAAAAACAATCTGAAAAGGCAATCTCTGTTTAATCATATAAATCCCCCCCCCCTCTCTCTCTCTCTCTCTCTCTCTCTCTCTCTCTCTGTATTCTTATCTGTCTCCTCCCGTGTCCTTTCCACCAGGGGTGGGGGTTGCATGAGCGAACGCAGCAGCGGTAAGTTTGCCTATCGTTAAAAATGTTCCTACGCACACACATACACACATAAACACAAGCGCGCGCGCTCACGCACGCACATACACCGCTGTCAGAGTTACAGATGCATCGTAGTGGAATGAGCGACTGATTGTGCAATGAAGCCTATCTTCCCCAGCACACACACACATGTCACACTCATCACGGATACCCACTCCATCACTGGCTCAGACACAGTGGAAAGCATTACTTAACTTTCAACAAAATCGATACTGACGAGACAAAAATGACAGTGCACAAAAATGGGAATAGCTGTTATATATGTTCTCCTCTTAAGACGTAAGCAAGCCTGTAAGTGATAAATAAATAAATAAATAGATAAATAAATGAACAAACAATCAAATAAATAATCAATAAACAATTATATAAACAGATAAATAAAAAAAATAAATGAATAGCGTGTTATTAGCATTTTGTGGACTCTTCATCTTGAAAAAAATATATGTAACAGTTGGTCTGCCATAACTCAGAAAAAAATCAGCTTGTTATTTTTCAGTTCTTCATTTCAAACGAAATAAGAGGCAAGGCAAGCTAGATCCACATGCTAGCAGCACCCACTTCAATGTAATGCAGGACTTAATTCCAAAGTTGGTCATCTTGCTACGTAGCAATTTGTATCTGACATTATTGTAACCTTGAAAATTTCGAAGTGTAAATCTGTATCCGAGGTAACTGTTATTGGATAATGATGTTTAAACGGTTTCTCCTGCTTTCATGACGTATTGTGTCTAAAACCGACCGTAACTGCAACCACAACACAGGGTAATTTCAGTTGTTTCCCCAAGCCTTTTTACGCTTCCTCTTGTCTTCCAATAATGAAACTGTCATTAAAGCATTCTTGCTGCTTTTGAAAGCAACATGAGCTAAAAGAAAACATTTATTTCTGTTTTTGCCTGTGATTGCATAAAGTATTGTAGATGTGCGCGTGCGTGGCGTCGGTGGGTGTGTCTCAAACAAATAATACAATGCTTATAATAATTTCATTGTTTCAGTTATATTCATATCATGATTCTGCAGCCAGAACATTTTTTTTGTACAGTTTAATTCCAATTTTGAGATTTTGACTCTGTAAAAGATGTGAAAATACCTATAAACATTGTGGTTGACGTTTTTGGAAAACAAGTGTGCAAAATTTGTTAATTATATCCTATGGAATATCTCCAACTACATACAAGGTACAGCCTTTTTCTTACTTTTATCTGATTCTTCATTCACTCTACTTTCCAAACATGTATAGGTTTACCTATTTATTCTTACTGATAAGCATACAAATGCCCCAAATCAGAGCGCAGGTAGCGGAGGCAAACTATCCCTTTGTTTTAAGCATGATTTCTGTATGTATGTTTTATTATATCCAGCACTTTGAGGGTTAAAAACGGTGCCATGTTTCACTATAAATCCTTGAAGAGAAAGGGCATAATGGTATGGTGATAGTCCAGATGTATAGTATATAAAAATGACATGTATACGGATATTTATGTGCTCATTGTTACTTAAAATTTTGTCGTATCTATATTTACGCATTCAAATGGGGGCGTGCCTTTTCTTGAATGAAACATCGTTATCGTTATACATATATAAAGTTTATAAGTTAAACAAGACGCTTCTTCCACTTCTTTGTAGAAAACGAAGACATCGAGCTTGGGTTTGTTATTCACTCTATTGCATCATACTGTCCATCATCCAAAGAGTCCAACAGGCCTGTGGCGCGGTATCTGGTTTTTAATGTTGGGATTTACTGTCAAGAGTCCCTTTTAGTCCCCTGTGGATTATTATTCCTTGTTGCCAGTCCCTGCTGGCCGTGTCTGGTATTTTTCCACATGCAAATTTCAAGTCACTATTTAGACTATTGCTTTATCTTCAATTCTGGTTTTCAACTTTAGTTTTCTGCTCTTTTTTCTTCTTCTGTTTTTTTAAGTGAAAGAATAGGGTCCCTGCGGAGCTGTTGGGACTTTCCCTTTCTCTTTGCTTGAGTGAAAATGTTTTGCTATATAAATCTGAAAGGAGAACAATTGCTCATTGGTTCATTCGGTGCAGGCATGTATGTCTTTCATTTAAACGCTTTCACGTTGTGTTGATGAACCACGTGGGACATGCACCGGACTATGCGTGAGATCTTCAATTGTCGTGTTTTCTTTAGGTTTCATCGAGAAAAAACAACAACACCTATATGGCCTGGATTAATTGTGTGCGCGCATGCGTGTGTGTATTCTTGGTAATTCTCAAGCGAATCACCCAAAGCGAAGCAGTCAATAATCAGCTGAAAACCTGGCATTTCGTCCTCCGAAATCTTTGTCATGTCATAGTTAATGCTCTAGATATGGCGTGTTAAAAAAAACATGCTTTGTTACATAGTTTCAATATTTACTGTTGTCCAAAGGGTGTCGTTTTCTGTGGACTGAATCGCTTTGGGGATTCCAGATACACTGGTTTAATCATTACTTTGGGGTATCAGAGCTGGTCGGATCGATCTTGTTAACTCACTCAGTACGGCCAGTCCTCTCTTCTCCTCTTCACAGACCCCTCGGATGTCCAGTGGGTGTCTGAATGACCCAACCTTTAGCTTCCGTCGTCAGAATTGTGGTATTTTTGTCACCATTCACGTCTTCAGTATAAGAGCCTTCCGCTTGCAATATTTTGATGATGGTAATTGGGGTGAAACGCTGTTAACGTCGTCTCTTTCGCCGTTCGTATGGAGAGAGTTAATGGGATTGAATATATAACTTATCTCAGGAACCTAATATACAGTTATAAATGGGACAGCACTGTAGAATTACCGCTCAAATATCCAGTGTGATTGATTATGTCTATAAATATGACTCTGTTCGGCAACATAGCGATTGAGAAACTGTTATCCATTTGTCGATCAAACGGAGACATGAAATCCGTGAATCATTTTGTAAAATGCAAACTGACCTTGCGACTTGGCAGAACTTTCTTTAAATATATCTTAAACAGAAACGGTTTGACTCTATTACTCTAATCTTTTTTTCTCCTTATTCGTATTCAGAAAATAGATATCATGACGAAGATATGGACTATATAATTTTTTTTTTAAACCACAGCCTATAACTTAACGCACTCAGTACGGCCAGTCCTCTCTTCTCTTCACAGACCCCTCGGATGTCCAGTGGGTGTCTGAATGACCCAACCTTTAGCTTCCGTTGTCAGAATTGTGGTATTCTTTGTCAACATTCACGTAATCAGTATAAGAGCCTTGCGCTTGCAATATTTTTAATGATGGTAATTGGGGTGAAAAGCTGTTAACGTCGTCTCTTTCGCCGTTCGTATGGAAAGAGTTAACGTGCCCTTGTGACAGGTACCATGTGATTTGTCCTTTATTAAAAGAAGAATAAATTACAGCACATGAATGTAAAAGTGTATCTGCACTGTGCAGCATACACGCGGGCCCTATCTGCTTACGATACGTCATCAAGTGGACAATATGTCATCAGCAGTAGAATGACACACGCCTTCAACAGCATCAGAAACGAAAATGACTTTGATTTTCTTTTTTTTCTTTTTGCACTTCAGCAATGAGAAGTATGCACCTTGTTGTTAACAAGTAGGCCTACCGCCACTTAAGATCTGGTTTGTATGTGACAGGGTCTCTTTTGCAGCAGACGGGAAAAAATGAAATAAGAAGAGACGGGCGCAATCGCCGAGTGGTTAAAGCGTTGGACTGTCAATCTGAGGGTCCCGGGTTCGAATCACGGTGACGGCGCCTGGTGGGTAAAGGGTGGAGATTTTTACGATCTCCCAGGTCAACATATGTGCAGACCTGCTAGTGCCTGAACCCCCTTCGTGTGTATATGCAAGCAGAAGATCAAATACGCACGTTAAAGATCCTGTAATCCATGTCAGCGTTCGGTGGGTTATGGAAACAAGAACATACCCAGCATGCACCCCCCCGAAAAACGGAGTATGGCTGCCTACATGGCGGGGTAAAAACGGTCATACACGTAAAAGCCCACTCGTGTGCATACGAGTGAACGCAGAAGAAGAAGAAGAAATAAGAAGAAAAAAATAAAAGAACTATCTCCATCTCCGCTGTTGACACTGTTATAATCAACACCTTCTCAGCCATCACCATTTCTGTGTATAACATCCTGCATTGTTCAAGGGATCAGGGTTCGAGCCCCCGTTTCGGCATGGTGTTGTGTCCAGAGGAAAAGCGCTTTACTCCGATTTTCGTCACTCCATCCAGGCGTGGATGGTCATCCGACTTCGGCTGGGAAAGGTTAAAACGGCAGGAGAGGATATGTCCCCACCCCCTTCGTTACGCCGAGCTCTTTTCACAGTTGGTGTAAATTCACCCTCGATGGTGCCTTGCATGATTGTCCAAAACAATCATGCAAGGCACCATCGAGGGCGGGAGAAGAAGAGGAAGTCAGCGGAAGAACTGGCATGAGAACATCAAACAATGGACCGGACTCCACACACGTGAGCTGCTGCCAGCGGCTGCCGACAGAGACAGATGGAGAAGGGAGGTTGCGTCTGCGGTCCTCAGGCTTCCCCCAACGACTACTTTGTAGCTATGGGCCTGAGGTTGAGGTTGAGGTAAAGTCACTGACCCGATGGCCATAAAATTCTATGGAACCTTTCACATGTTTGATCTTATTCAAGATGCAAGGTTTCTAGAAGAATACCTTGTTATCTCTGACAGATGAATTGTAGAATAACTTCGCCCGTCAACAAAACGTGTCCAGCCGCCACGGATAGATCGCCTATTCTCCTCCTCGTTTACAACAACAATGTGATACTTTTCACGACTGTCTTCATCAGTGGGCCTTTGGTGTTATATATATATATATATA
>NC_134879.1:10694809-10702309 GCF_041734735.1 Babylonia areolata
GATGGGGTGTGTGTGAATAATTCTATGACCCTTAGAAATTAAAGGAGTGTTTCTCTATTTTCCGTTTTGATGGACACAAATATGTCAGCAATAGTTCACCATCTTGTACCTTATACCTCTACATCGATACGTCTGATTTTTGTGTGTGTGTGTGTTTGCTGAGACGTCATAAAGTGGACTGCCCTAAGTGTCCCCTGTGTGGCCTGCTGGCCGTGAGCAACCTGATTAGATTGGACATGAACTGGAAACAAAACCCCTGTGGTTAGGCTGTCTTCTCAGTTTGATTGCTTTACCTCTTTTATTTTTCTCTTTGTTTGTTTGTTTTTTTGGGTTGTTTTTTTTGTACTTCTGTTTATTTCAAACAGTGATCTTTGATTCCGCCCTCTATCTGTCCTGTTTCTGCCAACCCACCATACAACACCTTCTCACATCCCACCTTTTCATTTTTTACCTTTATTTATTTTCAAATGATAACATTCAAATGTACAAAAAAATAACTTCTTCAACTAAATGTTTACAATGACAGTTGTGTGTGACAAGACAATAAACAAAATTCGTGCTCCACATTATTTGCGTATTTGTTTGTAAGGTAAGCGTAAATGAATGAATGAGTGAATTAGTCATCAACAGCGTTCACAGTGTATCATTTCATCGTTCTACAGACTCTTTTTTTGACTGCATTTCGAGCCCCTCCTTCTGTCCCAGAAATGTAGACAAGGGAAATAAAAGAAAGTGTGTAAAAAAAAAGAAGAAGGTCATGATAATGAAGAGGACGAGGAGGAAGAAGGAGAAGTATTACAACCTCAGAAGCATAATATTTGAATAACTAATCAACGTTGGTTAGAATCAAACACGATGGCAGCAAGTTAACTCACTCAGTACGGCCAGTCCTCTCTTCTCCTCAACACAGACCCCTCGGATGTCCAGTGGGTGTCTCAATGACCCAAACTTTAGCTTCCGTCGTCAGAATTGTGGTATTCTTTGTCAACATTCACCTCTTCAGTATAAGAACCTTCCGCTTGCAATATTTTGATGGTGGTAATTGGGGTGAAACGTTGTTAACGTCGTCTCTTTCGCCGTTCGTATGGAGAGAGTTAACTGAGCATCAAACGGCTGATTTAAAAAAAAAAAAAAGAAAAAAAAAAGAACGTCTTCATATATATGCACTATCATCTCCACCATGTCAGCGAAATTACAACCTCGTCTCTCTTCCCGAGTCCCTTCATATATATCCATCAGCAGGGGTCGTCTTCAGTGCACAGGTGACCTTTGAATGGATTTTAATTATATAGATGTCAAGCTTCCAAAGCCGATTACAAATAATTGAGCTTCTTCACTAAGTGTCAGCCGTGCGAATGTCCAGTTCCAGAATCGTAGAGCTGATTAAATGCGTTGAAGTTATCCGGAAAAATAATTTCAGGATGTAACATAAGCAAGATAACTGACAGAAGTAAATACAGGCTTAGTGGCTTTGTCTTCCTTTTTGATTGAAGAGAGGGAGGGGGGAAGGGAAACTGAGAGACAGAAACTGATTTAGCCATTATTCATGGATGGTGAGAGAGAGAGAGATTGTGTTCTTCAGATTAATGTCCATTCCCAAAAAAGGGCGAGAACTCAATGCAAGTTGCAAACTAAGAATAAAAGATTTGTTAAGCAAACTTTCAGAATTTTTTTTTTAACTATAACAAGAAATTATCGGAGAGAGAGAGAGAGAGAGAGAGAGAGAGAGAGAGAGAGAGAGAGATTGTGTTCTTCAGATTAATGTCCATTCCCAAAAAAAGGGCGAGAACTCAATGCAAGTTGCAAACTAAGAATAAAAGGTAATGCCAAATTAGATTTGTTAAGCAAACTTTCAGAATTTTTTTTTAAACAATAACAAGAAATTATCAATGACACATTCAGGTGATCTTTGTGGAGAGCTGGGTATAAAAAGCCTCAAAATCAATATGTAAATTGTGTGCGATAGGGGAGTTTGCGCGCGAGAGAGAAGAATACCGCGCTTTTGAATTTCTACTATCACCCTGATCATCATCATCATCGTCGTCGTCGTTACTAATATAATGATTTGTATTTGTATTGCTTTTTTTTTTATCACAACAGATTTCTCTGTGTGAAATTCGAGCTGCTCTCTCCAGGGAGAGCGCGTCGCTACACTACAGCGCCAACCATTTTTATATTTTTTCCTGCGTGCAGTTTTATTTGTGTTTCTATATTTGTCCGAACGCAGTGACGCCTCCTCGAGCTACTGAAACTGAAACTTTTCTTATCGAAGTGGATTTTCTACAGAATTTTGCCGGGAACAACCCTTTTGTTGCCGTGGGTTCTTTTACGTGCGCTAAGTGCATGCTGCACACGGGACCTCGGTTTATCCTCTCATCCGAATGACTAGCGTCCAGACGGAGGGGGAGAAAATATCGGCGGCTGAGCCGTGATTCGAACCAGCGCGCTCAGATTCTCTCGCTTCCTAGGCGGACGCGTTAGCCTACCTCTAGGCCATCACTCCACGTGATGACGTCTTGTTTGCTTTCATGCAAAAATGATTTCGAAGCGAACTTGGGTCTACTCTCTTTCTAGTTTTTAACGGAAGTCTAAAACGTTTGAACGTTCCGTACCACTGTTTTAATCGTCGCGTGTGGTCGGGACTGAACTGGCAAAGGCCCCACAGCCCGCTGACTGGCACTGGCAGCAACAAGCAGTAGGAGTGGGAGGGAGGTAGAGGTGTTTGGGGGGTGAGGGGTAATGATGTAGGATTCGCGACCGGAGTTTGGGTAGCACAAAGAAAACCAGGGTTGACGCTTCCCGCGAAGATTTTCTCTTCAGAGCAGGAACTTCCCCCAGTCTTCGCACTACACCGGCCAATTAAAACAGATTTGCTACAATCCTAGCAATAGCATTTAATGTAGATCTACTTCAAACAGGCATTAGAATATGATGTTGGCATCAAACAAACCGTACTTTAGATCAGGCACGGCCCAACCAGCTGAGCAGACGACCCTTGATAAAGTGTTTCCAAACACTGCAACATGGCCCAACCTCGGAACACAGCACTTTTGGAAGAGAGGGTTCAACTCACTGATCCAAAACTATTTTTAGATCAGTGGGTTCAACTATTGTGCTCGATGGGTTCAACCATGATTTTCCTACCTCCGTCGTCAGAAGAAGAAGATCGCTCAAGGCCACTAATCTAAAAATAGATTTGTGGCTCATAGAATTTAAATAACAGGGGAGGTTATTAGGTTGGTCCGGTCCTTTCAGCAGACGACAAAATCTTGCCAAAGTCAGCTCTCTCGGAGTTAACACTGGCGTTGTTTTTGATAACCTTTTCACATTATTTTGTGAATTCTTCGGCTGGTTTTAAGAACTGACCGGTATCTAGCCCTGAAATGGGCCAGCTGTGTGTGTGTGTTGGAGCTCATGTACGTTTATATGTATTTAACTGTGCTTTCATATCTGTGAAACTGCATGTTTGGAGCATATCTGTTATGCATGTGTGGGTGTATGTGTGAATGTGTCTTCATGTTTTACATTTATTTGCTTATTTATCATCATTGTTGTCTTATTTATTTATTTAGTTGTTGTTTTTTTAATTATTATTATCATTACTACTACCTTTTTTTTTACATCATAATTATTATTTATGTATTTATTTATATATGTAAGCTTATCTATTATTTATTCACCTTTTTTTTTCTTTTTTTTTTCTCAAGGCCTGACTAAGCGCGTTGGGTTACGCTGCTGGTCAGGCATCTGCTTGGCAGATGTGGTGTAGCGTATATCGATTTGTCCGAACGCAGTGACGCCTCCTTGAGCTACTGAAACTACTGAAACTGGGCCAGCTGGGCTGTAACCAGCATGATTTGATTTCATTTGCTTTTCTTGGGCTTGTGTTCATTCCCAGACCGGATCAGGACAGCCAAAGAGGCTCTCAACTTCGTGGGTCGGATCGCCCAGAGCGAGACCTGCGACCAGGGCACAGGCAACACGTTGCAGCTGACGTTCAACACCACCGCCTGGATTCCCTACACTGACCCGGCCACCCGCACCGCCAATTTTCTCTCTGCACTGCTGGCCTTGAACAACAACACGCTGCGAGAGTAAGGGAGGGGGTGTTGGAGGTTTTTTTGGGGGGGTGCGGAGGGGGTGGGTGTGGGGGTACTCGTTCGTTTTTTGTTGTTTTTTTCTTTCCTTCCTTTGTATCTCTCTGTGTCTTTGTCTTCTCTTTGTGTGTCTTTGTCTCTGTCTTCTTTCTCCGTGTCTGTCTTCTATCTCTCGCTTTTTGTCTTCTCTTTGTGTGTCTTTGTCTTCTTTCTCCTTGTCTGTCTTCTGTCTCTCGCTTTTTGTCTTCTCTTTGTGTCTCTTTGTCTGTGTCTTCTTTCTCCGTGTCTGTCTTCTATCTCTCGCTTTTTGTCTTCTCTTTGTGTGTCTTTGTCTTCTTTCTCCTTGTCTGTCTTCTGTCTCCCGCTTTTTGTCTTCTCTTTGTGTGTCTTTGTCTTCTCTTTGTGTGTCTTTGTCTCTGTCTTCTTTCTCCGTGTCTGTCTTCTGTCTCTCGCTTTTTGTCTTCTCTTTGTGTGTCTTTGTCTGTGTCTTCTTTCTCCGTGTCTGTCTTCTATCCCTCGCTTTTTGTCTTCTCTTTGTGTCTCTTTGTCTTCTTTCTCTGTGTCTGTATTCTATCTCTCTGTGTCTTTGTCTTCTCTTTGTGTCTCTTTGTCTCTGTCTTCTTTCTCCTTGTCTGTCTTCTATCTCTCGCTTTTTGTCTTCTCTTTGTGTCTCTTTGTCTCTGTCTTCTTTCTCTGTGTCTCTGTATTTGCATTCTAATTCTCTCTCTGCCACTCTGTCTCTTTGACTCTGCTTTCTCTTCTCTCTCTGTCTGTCAGTGTCTCTGTCTTCTTTCTCTGTGTCTCTGTATTTGCATTCTAATTCTCTCTCTGCCACTCTGTCTCTTTGACTCTGCTTTCTCTTCTCTCTCTCTCTCTCTGTCTGTCTCTCAGTGTCTCTGTCTTCTTTCTGTGTCTCTTTCTCTCTGCCCTGTCTGTCTGTGTGTGTCTCTCTGAGTGTTTTCTCTGGGTGTCTTTGTCTTTGTCTGTCTCCAGTTGTTGGGGGGAAAAAATGATGGACGCAGGGAAATCTGTTGTGACCCAAAACTAACACAACGCAAAACAGCACAACACAACACAGTAGGCCCACAGCACAACAACTAAGCACAACACAAACACAGCCCTTGAAATTTCACAGCACAACATACCACACAGTACAACACGGCACAACATACCAACAACAGAACTAAACACAACACAACACAACACAACACACAACACAAACACAAAAACAAACACAACACAGCACAACATAAGGCTTTCCCTCGCAAAAAAAATATTTCCCCAAACAGTGTCCCGGACATTACCTTCTACAACATGGTCCGCAACAACGTCCATGGAGAAACCCTCATCTTTGGTGCCGGCGTCGCTTTCGAAGAGGACGTGATGAAGCCGGGACGCACGAGGTACTGCCCGTACGCCTCGCGCAACCCTGACGGCAGCGTGACAGCCTTCGACATCGCGGAGTCATACGATTACGTCAACTCCTCTGCCGTCTGGTGGGTTGGTCCCCGCGCTCAGGACTACTCTGAGGTCAAGGTCGTCACTGACAACGTCACCGTCGATCCGTACGGTGATTTCATTTTATTTATTTTATTTTGTTTTCTTTTATATATATATATTTTTTTTTTTTTTTTTTTTTTTTTTTTTTAGTGGGATGCAGTGGGGGGGGGGGGGGTTGTTTGTTTTGTTGTAGTTGTTTTCTTTGAGTATCTATTTCAAAATTTATTTATCTTGTTTCAGAATGTATTTATTTATTTATTTAATCATTTATTCAATCATTTATTTAATATTGAGTGGAGTAATTATTAACATACCTGGTTGAAATGGACTTTTTACTTCTTCTTTTTTCCAAATTTCAAACTTTATTTGAATTTTACGTTGACTGAGCGAGACGTGGGTGAACTGGTCTTTCTAGCATTGTTTTAATTGACTTTGTAATGTCACTTCGGGTTCTCTTCCACTGGGTTTCAGAATTGATAGGTCTTCAGCCCTGAAATGGCCCGTTTGCGAATGATTGGGCTACATGCAACGTGATTTGATTTTTCATTGACGGGCGCAATAGCCGAGTGGTTAAAGCGTTGGACTTTCAATCTGAGGGTCCGGGGTTCGAATCTCGGTAACGGCGCCTGGTGGGTGAAGGGTGGAGATTTTTACGATCTCCCAGGTCAACATATGTGCAGACCTGCTAGTGCTTGAACCCCCTTCGTGTGTATACGCAAGCAGAATATCAAATACGCACGTTAAAGATCCTGTAATCCATGTCAGCGTTCGGTGGGTTATGGAAACAAGAACATACCCAGCATGCACATCCCCGAAAACGGAGTATGGCTGCCTACGTGGCGGGGTAAAAACGGTCATACACGTAAAAGCCCGCTTGTGTACATACGAGTGAACGTGGGAGTTGCAGCCCACGAACGAAGAAGAAGAGAAGAAGAAGAAGATTTTTCATTCATTGAATGGATAAGGTGATTGCGGGCAAGAGTGAAAGGACTTTTTTTTTTTTAAAGGGCAGTAAAGTACTCAGCTAGTGGACGGAAAATTTTTGGAGTTGGGTTAAATGACCTGTTGGCTAATGCCTTTAAGGTTAACATTGCTAAGGGCCGGGGTCTTGGTGGACAGAAAACGAAACAAGGCAAAGAACTGACGCGTTTCAACCCTAGGGTCGGCCGCAAGCAAAGCGAAGACCAAGGGACAGACACCTGGTGTTTAGACTTGATGTGGTTGAGTCGATGGTCAAAACGCATCGTCTTCTCGTCAAGCTCTTACAAGTTTTTCTGTAAACAGGTGGGAAAGTCGTGTTGAAATTTCAGCTCAAGTGATTCAAACTGATGGTTTGATTCGGAAGGGGATTTCGAAGAGACAGTTATTCCATCAGAAGGAGGTTATAGTGTGTCGCACAATGATAGTGAGTGATGTGGGTGATATGGGGAGGGGGAGGGGCAGTTGGTATGGTAAGCGATACAAGTGGTGGGAACAGAGAGGGTACTTGGTTGTGGATATGTAAATGACTCACTGGCTGTTCAGAGGAAGGGTTTATTCGAATGGAACAAGCTGCCTCAGGAAGTTGTGACAGCCGAGTCACTGGACTGCTTGAAGTCCAGACTGGCCTCTCATCTCTAAAAGTGAACCCCCCCACCCCACCCCCCATTCCCACCCCCTCCTCTCGCTCACCCTCCTCCTAACCAGCCATACACCCCAAAATCCCCCCCCCCTCCCCGCTCACAGCTGATGCAGAGGCTTGGCATCATGTCAGTGCACGCTGAACGTACACTGGCTGGCCAGGTCGCAAACATTACATTTTTTTTTCCAATCCTCACAACAGCGCAATCCTTAGCAACCTCCCCAAACTACAACAGAATCATCAATATAATGATGTTGGTTGTATAAAGGAAGAAGAAGAGGA
>NC_134879.1:10709809-10714809 GCF_041734735.1 Babylonia areolata
TCGTTTTCATCCAAATCATTCTCAGTACAGTTACACGCAGTCTTTCGAACGCATGGCAGAATACAATTATATACCCTATCTGTAATTTTCCCTCACGCTCCAGGTAACTAGCCCATGCATACGGATCAGTAAATGATTGTAATGAGTGTTATTTAGACCTGTCCTTCCAAGTTCGATCCTGGCAAATCAAATTACTGAGAGAACTCGGAACTATGAAATTTTATATAAATACAGGCCAAAGTCCTCTAACTGAGAGAGAGAGAGAGAGTCCTCATTTATTTAAATCATTTAATGACTCTCAAAATCGTCTCCTTTAAAGAGGACCCCCTAATTCAGTACCTAATGGTCAAGCAGAGCAGTGTAAATAATACGCTACGTCCTTTTCCTTCAGACAGGACATTATCGACAATGTGTCAGTCGTGCTAATCTATTCCTATTTGGGTTGGTGTTGTTGTTTTCTGATGGGTGTGACCCTGGATCATTAAACTTCTTTCCAAGTAAGAAAAGAAAAACAAAGGAACAGTGTGCCATTTTCGTCGTCGTCGTCATTCATTATCATCGTCACCAACCATCGTCATCCTTCTCTTTTTTGCCTGCCCCCCCCCCCCCTCCCCCCCTCCCCCCCCCCCTCCCCCCTCTCTCTCTCTCTCTCTCTCTCTCTCTCTCTCTCGAGCAATGTATTCTCTGCTATCTCTTTATCTCTTTCGTTCTCGCCTGCCCCTCCCCCGTCCCCCCTCTACGTCTTAATCTCTTTCCCCCTCTCTCTTTTCTTCTCCCTCCCTCTCTCTCTCCATCCCCCCCTCTCTCTCTCTCTCTCTCTCATTCACTCTCCGTGCCTTCATTCTCACCAACAAACACGTGCCACCGATGGAATCTGAATTTTGACGAGGAAGACCGAGAGCGTTTTCGTTTCGCCATAAATATCACAACCGCTTCATCCATCGGGCGATAGGTTTCTGGAGGCAGGTGAGGTGATACTGATCATGCCCAAGAACGGCAAGTGAGCTGATGACCATTGTGTTGGACGAGGGTGAGGCTGTCGTGGGAATTCTGTTATCACAGGAAACCGCCCGCAAGGCGATCAGATCAGGTTCCTGTCTGCAGGGAACGCGTTGATTGCTTCACACCACGTGCTGGGACCAACTTCGATTGGCTGTTCCTGTGTGTGTGGTCTGGAGGGCAGGACAGCAAGAGATCGTTATTATCTGTGTGTTGGAATGGAATGCTGTGGTGTGGTGAGTGTGCATTCCTGTACAGTACTTCAGCCTCTCGCCCGACTGATAATCATTCATAGGTTAATGCCCGCTACCTCTTCCATGCCCTGCGCGGGGCTTTTAGGGGTTGGAGTGGGGGGAGTCTGCTCCTTTTTTTTTTTTCTTTTTTTTTGTCCTTTTTTACAGCCGATGTGGTGCACTGTGTATAGATCAAACACCTGTTTGAAACTGAAATCTGAAAGTGATGAACTTGAAATCCGACTCAGCTCACCGATTGTTGAAGAAGGATCTGGGTTTCGGGGTGTGTTTTTTAATACATCCTTTCCGACGGGAGACTCCATCTTCAAATAATCCGAACGTTTCTGTGTTCTCCACGAGAAAATTCCTGGTGTCACTTTAACCTTCCAACTTCCATGAGTTATTCCATCTATGGCCAGATTTACTTCCGGGGGTTGCCAGCTGCCGCGGCGAAGTGGTCAACGTCGCGGACTGACGGCTGGGAGGACGCGGGTTCGAATCCCAGCGTAGGTGGGGTTTTCGGCCCGCGGCCGGCTCCTACCCAGAGTTGAGTGTGCTGTAGACGAAAATGGGAAGAACAGAACCACATAGTCGAGTATCATCCACTTCACGGATGCGAGGGAGAGACGCTCACTCAGTCTGGATACGCGACTAAGTCATTATGTCGTCAGTGGGGAGCTAAGTAGGTGGTTTCCCAAGTACGTTAATTCGGAACAGCCACTACGTAACACCACCGAAGTGACTCTGCAGCAGTGCAGGGTCTCCACTGGTGTGTGGCCTCCTGGCAACGTAACTTCGATGGTTCTCTGTCGACTGCCGGCGCTGGGACTGAGACAGATGAACTCGGTTGTGGCCGTGAATGGGGGACTTGGAATGAGCGACGTGGGAGTAATGTCACTGAAACGGTGCAGATTATGGGGCAGCCAAAAAAAAAAGAAGAAATAAATACGAAAGAAAAAGAAAAAAAAATCCGGAAGCTAGTTTGGATCGGACGAAAAACTACCTTTTTCTGCTGTCATTAACTTTCCTTTGTGCGCGGGTATTCTTGTATAATGATGGTGTATGCGCTCTCACTCTCGCTCTCTCTGTGACACGGATACGGATAATTTATTCATGTATAGGCCATTGCATCCGTATATGTATCCGTGTGTGTGTGTGTGTGTGATGCACCACGACACAGCATTGAGGTGACAAAGCAGCAGTACAGAATTTAGCGTGATTGGTATTGGCATCATGGCGGCCAGACAATGACAGATGGCTGGCCTTTTTTTTTTTTTTTTTTTTTTTTTTTTTTTGCTTTGCCAACGCTGCCACTGGAAAAGGCAGACCTGGGTGTTCGCTTGTGTCGGGGTAGATCGTGGCTGAGTGGAATGTGAATAGTCACAGACGTGGGGGGGGGGGCTGGGGTTGGAAGCAAAAACCCAAAGTAAAACAACACAAATAAGTTCCTAAAGCATGGATATCCACAATGCATTACTCTTCTTCTTCTTCTTCTTCTGCTTTCGTGGGCTGCAACTCCCACGTACACTTGCATGTACACGAGTGGGCTTTTTACGTGCATGACCCTTTTTACCCCGCCATGTAGGCAGCCATGCTCCGTTTTCGGGGGTGTGCATGCCGGGTATGTTTTTGTTTCCATAACCCACCGAACGCTGACATGGATTACAGGATCTTTAACGTGCGTATTTGATCTTCTGCACGAAGGGGGTTCAGGCACTAGCAGGTCTGCACATATGTTGACCTGGGAGATCGTAAAAATCTCCACCCTTTACCCACCAGGCGCCGGTCACCGTGATTCGAACCCGGGACCCTCAGATTGAAAGTCCAACGCTTTAACCACTTGCGCCCGTCAATGCATTACTCAGAGTACAGATGCCCGCCAGGACCAACAGGAACATGTGGTCACGAACAGAGAACAGGGGTCACAACACATGTTTGTGTCTTTCGGGCAAGTGGGCGGGTGGGGGGGGGGGCGAGAGAGGGGGCAGACACTGTGATGCGGAGTATTCAGAAGGCTGATCACATGGGACAGTTTCAGTTTCAGTTTCAGTACCTCAAGGAGGCGTCACTGCGTTCGGGCAAATCCATATACGCTACACCACATCTGCAAAGCAGATGCCTGACCAGCAGCGTAACCCAACGCGCCATGGGACAATGAAGCGGAATGAACCTTTAACTCAATGCCCTCCGGTCCACCCCGTAACAAACTAGCTAGCTGTTTTGGACAGACTGAAAGATCAGTGTGTTTTGTAATTCCATACAGGTCTGGCTTGCTCGTCCATCTCCCCGCCGCTCCTTTCTCCCTCTCTCTATCTCCCCGCCGCTCCTTTCTCCCTCTCTCTATCTCCCAGCCGCTCCTTTCTCCCTCTCTCTGTCTCCCCGCCGCTCCTTTCTCCCTCTCTCTATCTCCCCGCCGCTCCTTTCTCCCTCTCTCTATCTCCCCGCCGCTCCTTTCTCCCTCTCTCTCTGTCTCCCCGCCGCTCCTTTCTCCCTCTCTCTCTGTCTCCCCGCCGCTCCTTTCTCCCTCTCTCTCTGTCTCCCCGCCGCTCCTTTCTCCCTCTCTCTGTCTCCCCGCCGCTCCTTTCTCCCTCTCTCTCTGTCTCCCCGCCGCTCCTTTCTCCCTCTCTCTGTCTCCCCGCCGCTCCTTTCTCCCTCTCTCTCTGTCTCCCCGCCGCTCCTTTCTCTCTCTCTCTCTGTCTCCCTGCCGCTCCTTTCTCCCTCTCTCTGTCTCCGTCTTACTCCCCCTCACCCGTCCTTGTCCCCTCATCACCTGCCCACCCCACTTTTCCTGTGTTGCAGTGAGTGTGCCTGAGAGAGAGAGAGAGAGACAAGACAAGACAAGACAAGATAAAATCTTTAAAGAGAGAGAGAGGGGGGGGGGTTACAGGGAAACACGAGTTGAAAGCATGACGGACTGATGTTCAATCGACATGTTGTTTTTAACTAAATGATGCGGTTGGAGTGATTGATGTAAAGAAGACATGCCGTGCCTGTAGGCGATTCAGAAAACCAGTAAATCATTGAACCACAGAAGAGAACTTTCGTCCCGTTCCCAGCGCTTGATAACCCCTTGTCGTTTGAATCAAAGCAAAGGATAATGGCTGTGAATAAAAACGAAAGACACGCCAGTATCTCCATCCGTCGGCATCAGAACTTTACATTTCGGTTTTAGAGCAAACGAGGATCGGGAAAGAAAAGTTACATCATGGTCTATTGAAGACATTCGACTACACCCTGATTCTTCCTGATGTAGGATTCAAGACATTAATTTTGTGTTTCCTCCCTTCCCCACAATCCCCCTGCTCGCTCATCCTTCAGTTACTGCTTCCGCTGGAGACAAGGGGATGCAGTGTCGCTTCAGTGGTCAGACTTCATCACCCATCGTAAAGTCTTACTAACCAAATGTGTGTGTGTGTGTGTGTGTCTGTGTGCCTGTGTGTGTGTGTGTGTGCCTGTGTGTGTGTGTGTGTGTGTTTCTGTGTGTATGTGTGTGTGTGTGTGAGTGTGTATGGAAACTTGTCTTGTCATTCGGCCATTGCGTGGATTGTGTAAATCAGGGCTGGGGGGTTGGGAGTTGAAATAGAACGGGAGAATGATGTGGAAGGGGAAGGAGGGGGAAAGGACATGGTGATGAAAAGAGGGGCAGGAAAAAAAGTATCCTGTCGTGAGAAAGGAATTGATGAACATTAAAGTGGCTCGTGCACAAGCGTAACGGTGCTGTTTGAGACGCACGCGGGAGTGTGTGTGTGTGTGTGTGTGTGTGTGTGT
>NC_134879.1:10719809-10724809 GCF_041734735.1 Babylonia areolata
ACACACACACACACACACACACACACACACACACACACACACACACACACACACACACACACACACACACAAGGCTCGCTCAGACACAGACACACAAACAGATAGACAGAGACAGAGTGAAGTACGAGGCAGTAGAGGAAAACCAGTGCAAGTCATTCTCTAGAGTCAGGCATTGTTGATGATTGTCTTAAATTGGCCATTGTCACCCCTCTTTGTGAAAAAGCACAATTTGGACACAGATCAGCTAAAGAACCTGTCTCTAATCTTTCTTTCATTTCTAAAATCATTGAGAAAGTTGTGTTACATCAGCTCCAGGAACATCTTGATGAAAACGGCCTGCTTGAAACTTGTCAGTCAGTTTATCGGAAAAGCCATAGCACAGAAACAGCCCTTCTTTCGGTCACAGATAGTCTCCTCTCAAACACAGACAAAAGACTTACATCTGTAGTGGCAGTTTTAGATCTGTCAGCGGCATTTGATACAATTGACCACCAAATTCTTATCAATCGTCTTAGCACTACCTTTGGCATTAAATCTACTGCTTTAAAATGGTTTTCTTCCTATCTTTCAAATCGTCAACTCAAGGTTAAAATAAAACATAGCACCTCTAAGGTCATTCCTCTTGTGTTTGGTGTCCCTCAGGGATCAGTCTTAGGGCCTGTCTTGTTCATTTTGTACACTCAGCCTTTGTCTGACATGTTCAAAAGGCACTCATTTGGTTACCATAAATATGCAGACGACATAGAATTACAAAAAGCCGCTCCACCATCTGATTTTAAAACAGTCATTACTGAACTGGAAGCTTGTGTAGCTGATGTAAAAACATGGATGGACAAAAACAAGCTAAAGCTCAATGAAGACAAAACTGAACTCTTAGCCGTTGGAGACCTAACTCGTCTTAAGGCAGCAAAAAAGGACCCAGTTATGTTTGGCCCTGCTTCAGTAGCATTTCAAACATCAGCCAAATATCTGGGTGTATATCTCGATCAAACCTTGACAATGAACGACCAAATTTCATTCTTATGTCGCTCATGTAATTTTCATCTCCGAAGGCTAGCCTCAGTCAGACCCTACATAACAGAGAAAAATATGACTCAGTTGGTTTCCTCTTTTGTCCTGTCCAGACTGGATTACTGCATTTCCACTCTTGCAGGTTTACCATCTTCCTCCATCAACAGATTACAGAAAATTCAGAACAATGCTGCACGACTGGTTCTCGCCAAAAAGAAATCTGTTCATGTTACACTTCTGCTGAATCGGTTAGACTGGCTTCCGACTGAGTCCCGCATTCACTGTAAGTCAGCAACACTCGCCTTCAAACATTTTGACAAGTCTCTTCCATTGTATCTCTCCTCTGTATTGGAAACATATGAACCGCACAGAACATTAAGATCCAGTTCTGAAAAGCTGCTTAAAGTTCCAAGGACTAATCTCAAATGCGCTGGAAATAGGTTTTTCAGAGCTCAGGTTCCTCAAGTGTGGAACTCTCTATCTTCATCTTTTTATAAATGCCTCTGATCTACATTCCTTTAAGTCAGATCTGAAAACTCACCTTTTCCGTAAGCATTTTTGTTCTGGGCGGAACCAAGGTATGCCTGTTAACAAGTATCTTTGTACTAGTATTTTTGTAGTCCTGTTTTAATGCATTGTGTATTTTATGTAGTTTTGGTCTTTGATGTGATGGCATTTTTTCTATTTGGTTATTTTTAATGGGCGTGTGTGTGTGTGTGTGTGCGTGCGTGCGTCCGTGCGTGCAAGTGTTTGTGAAGGTACAGTGCTCTGGTACGCGTATGTAAGTATGTAGGCATGTTAGTATGTCCGAACAGAATTCTGTGTTAGAAAATAAGAAATATCTTAATGCTTATGCAATTTTGTTTTTAGTGCAGTTGATATTTAATGTCAGCATGTGTGTATCTGTGTGTCTGTGTGTGAGTGTGTGTCTGTAAGGGAGGGACATAATTTATATATATATATGTGTGTGTGTGTGTGTGTTTGTGTGTGTGTGTGCGCGCGCGCGTGTGTGTGTATGTGTATGTGTGTGTGCTTGTGTGTGTGTGTGTGTGTGTGTGTGTGTTCTATAAAACGCATTTTATTTTAATCTAAGCCTTATTTACTTCATAGCTTTTATAATCTGATTCATCTCTTAAGTGTGCTTTTTCATTCATATGAACACACTGGATGTTTTCCATTGTCAGATAGCTGTTGATTTTTTTTAAAGCATGTTTATAGTCAACTGGATGATTGTAAAGCGCTTTGAGCAGCATTGGTGCTGGATATCGCGCCATAGAAAAACTGTGTTATTATTATTAGTATTATCATTATTATTAAATCAACAATCAAACCTTCTGGAAGAGGAAGAAGATGGACATGACGACATAAATTTTAAACGCTCCATGAACAGCCGCTCAGGACCCATTAAAATCTCTCTGATGTCGCGGACCATTTGTCACGCATGACCTGACACCCGTTTTCGTCGTTTGGTTGACAGGCCTCCTCTGAGGTCTTGGCAGTGATTCTGGTGTGTGTGTGTGTGTGTGTGTGTGTACGTGCGCGTGTGCGTGTGTGTGCATGTGTGCATGCATTTCTCTATGTGTGTGTGTGTGTGTGTCCGCACGCGCGTTTGTTTGTGTGTGTGTCTCTGTTTGTGTGCGTGTGTCTGTCTGTGTGTATGCATGCGTGCTTGTAAAGAACAAACTTTAAACAGTCTTCCTAATCCTGCTTGGAATTTGAGTCTACACAAGAGATCTACTCGCTCAAACAATTAAAGATCGGTTTGGTAGAGCAAACCAAGAAAGATTCAATCTTCCGCGAGCATACATAGTCACAGCAGCGCTTGTGACAGAAAACAGCATTCTTTCACTATAGAGACCGATCAACGATGCAAATGAACAGATCAAATTTAACCAGCCGCAAGGTGAAGTGGTGAGCGTGGCTGGGAGGACGCGGGTTCCATTCCCAGTGAAGTGGGTTTTTCTCCACACGGCCGGCTGCTACCCAAAGCTGAGTGTGATGAAAAGAAAATATAACCTTCTATGCAAGGGGGAAAAAAAGTTGAGCGTGCTGTGGGCTTAAACGGGAAGACTGGGACCACATAGTCGAACACCATTCACTTCGCGGATGTGTTGCTCAAATTTCCTGACCATCACTGCAAGTGTCTGTATCTCTCGGGCCTGGTTAATGCTGAGATTATCATTATGAGAGGAAGATTAGAGTACAGCCTTGTCACATAGTCCCAAACCCAAAGTGGATCTCCATAACAACAGCTTCATTATCCTCCAACTTCATCATCAATATCATAAAAAAAATATTTTCCCAGGTTCTATGGCCTTTCATGCCATGCTCTCATGGTGATGTTTGTTCGATCATCTCCCTCCACTTCCATGCTTGGAGTGAGTCCTGTCAAGGTCTGGAATGTCGGCAGATTCATGGGGGACTGTCGGTGGAGGAACGTGGTGGTGGTCTCCATTCTAGGGAAGAGGGGGTGGGGGGTGGAGGGGGCGCTCGCTTAGTGTGGGTCCACGACTCAGCGATTATTATCGTCAGTATGGGGCGTAGTACGTGATGTCCAAAACACGTTGTATCAGAACAAGCACCACTGAATGAAGTAACTCCGCAACAGTTCATGGTCTCCTCTGGTGTGTGGCCTCCTGGCGACCTAACATCAATCGTTCCATGTTGACTTCTGACACCCCGACTGCGACAGACGTACTCGGGTGTGGCTGTGTATGTGGGACCCGAGATAAGTGGCGTAGGAGTAATGCCCTTGCGAAGATGGAATAGCAAACAAAGAAAGAAAGAAAAACAAGAAGAAAAAAAAGGAGAATTAGAATTGCACATTTCTAAATGAAAAAACATCATAGGCATCTCGCAAATGAAGAATCCTTTCTCCAAACTTGTGTGTCCAGCAAGAGACAGCGTAGTCTTTTCCCAGGTGAAAGAGTGAGACTATGTGTTTGGGTTATAGAAGGGGCTGATAATAAAAGACTCCAACAACCCTCGAATAATCCAAAGCGTGGCATGTTGGCTACGTGTCTGCCGGTACAGGAAAGCAGGTATGATGATCGTGAACACCTTGGTAGCTGTTTTCGTTGTGTACATTTAAATGCCCCTGAAGGGGGTCTAAGAATGATGGGGAATGTAGCTGGTTGACACTCGGCAATCTCTTGGTTAAACAGTCTGGACTTCTGTCATGGCTCAAAGCCTGGGATTTACGTGTTTGTGTGTTGACAAGGACTGACTGCCCTTGAATTGTACGGTCTGGCACCTTGGGTCAGTTATAGCATATCGGATTGTGTTCCAGCTGGGCCATGCTCTTTCATTTACTTTAGTCGTTACAACAGCCTTGTCTTTATCAAGTATGTTGGCGTGTACATGTGCATATATCTATTTTGCATGCTGTGTTATGATACTACCATCATTGGTAGTCATCATCGCTTGGCTTGATTGTGTGTGCGTGTGTGTAGTAGTAATAGTAGTAGTGCGGAGTGTGGCTGCCTACATGGTGGGGTAAATAAACAAAAACGGTCATACACGTAAAATGTTAAATGTTACATGTTTGTCTGAGAGTGTATGTGTGCGTGCCTGAAATATGATTGAACGACACAGGAAACGAATGATGAGCGCCTAATGGCAGCCGTCAGTCGGCTCTACCCAGGTAGGCAGCCTGTTGTGTAAATGACTCCGTGTTTGTGAAGCGCTTAGAGCTTGGTCTCCGACTGAGGACAGGCGCTATGTAAGTATCCATATCATTCATTCATTCATTCATTCTTCGGTTTAACGTCTTTCCACTTTAAGTGATATTAGACGGGAAATAAAGAGGAGGAGAGGAGGGATTATAGGTGGGGTTGGGGTTGGGGAATAAGCGTGTGTGTGTGGAAGGGGAGGGGGGTAGGGGGAGACAACGCTGGTGGAAAAATGGAAGGAAACGCTAACATCAAACAACTATAACAGCTATAACAAATGTCCTATTGGATTATGCAGCAAACCATCTGCAATATCAA